>NC_071639.1:14216820-14469320 GCF_014839835.1 Dryobates pubescens
CTGTCTCTGTTTTGGAGCACATGTTTGAGTGAACTGCAGAACTTTTGGAGAGAATTCTGCCTGCCCTGCTCTGAAGGATTTGTATTCTCAAGTAGAACATGCACAAGAATAAAGATTTTGATTGCAGCTTTAATATCAAAGTAATGTGTTTCAATTGACTAGGCAGGCCACTAACAATTTAGATAAAGGGATGCAATATAACAATTAATGAGCTATACACAAATGCCTCCCTGTTCATTAACCCTTCAGAGGCTGCCTAGCTGCACACAGCCCAGGCTTTCCCCTCTTGTTGTCAGCTCTCTAAAAGGTGGCAGAGTCCTCAAAGCATGCTGCTGGGAGGCTGCTTTGATGCCAGGGAAGTGATGTGCACAGACGTGTTGCAGCAGTGTGTACAGAGCCCTGGTCAAGGGCCTGAGAGAGGGGATGGAATTTACTGGAGTTCCTACAGGAGGGAATTTCAGTTCCTAGCCACTCCACCATCAGCTCTCTCAAGCAGAGCTGGGCTTGCAAGAGCAGCCAGCCTGGGGCAAAACTCTACTTGAAAGAGCAGCAGGATAGGAAAGCTTTCAGGGAAGGGGTTACCCATCCCTTACTGCCAGCTTCAGTCCCAGCAGAGATGAAAGCATCCCAAGACCTGCACGGCTCCTGCAGGCAGTGTTTTCCAGCAGCACCACAGCAAGCAGCTCATGCTGCTGCCACAGGTGCTGCAGCATCTGGAGAGGCCCAGGGCCAGCAGGCACACTGTTCCATGGCAGCCATCCCTCCTCACAGACAGCTCTTCCTTCTTGGCCTGCTTGGAAATGGCCTCAAGTTGCATCAGGGAAAGTTTAAGTTGGAGATGAGGAAACATTTCTTTGCTGTAAGAGTGGCCAGGGGGTGGCACAGGATGCCCAGGGTGGTGGTGGAGTTTCTTCTCTGGGGACTTTCAAGCCCCACCTGGATGTGTTCTGTGTGACCTGCTCTGGGTGACCCTCTGGCAGGGGGTTGGACTGGGTGATCTCCAGAGGTCCCTTCCAACCTCTACCATTCTGTGCTTCTGTGAAACCAGTTCAAGGTGGACAGCAGCAAACTCAAGGTGGACAGCAACACTACTGAAGGTGGACACAGGCAGGAGCAGACAGAAGAGGAGAGGGCCCCAAAGCAAGGCATCATGTCAGAGCTGCAGTTCTTGACTGCTTTGGAAAAAGGAGTTCAGGAAAAGATCCTACTCTGCATTTTTCCCCCTGGTGCATCAAAGCTAAAAATCAAATCAATACCATCTTGGTATTGGAGGGTGGTGACAGCATGTGGACATCAGTGCTGTAATTAAAAAGCCATTCAGCTCAGTTGGTACCATGTAATTTTAGCTGCAGCCACTGCCTGTTTCCAAGCAATCTATTTACCCCCAAATGTCCTCAGGCGTGGACTGAGGAGTGTGAAATGATGGAGTTTTAGTTATCCTCATACATAACAAATTTCAGTTCTAATTCCTGCTGTAAAAAATGTGATAATGATGTCTCACTGAAGTCTCTGTGCTAACTGGCACCAGGGACAGGAGGGCAGAAAGAAACTTTCTCTGCTGCACTGCTCCCTTCGGTCTCATTGCGTCTGTGGCTTCTGCCCTGAGCTTGCACCAGCCCCAGCCCCTGCTGCCCTGCTCTGGGGTTCATGCCAGGCACTGCCTTGGGAAATGGTGCTGTGAGATTCCCCCCAGCCCAACAGGGACCCTCAGGGGAATGTCCCTCATTGCTCAAAGACTGGCAGAGCTCTGGCTTTAGATCCTGCTCACAGAAAAAGCTCAGGGCACTCATTAAAGGAGCAGCTAAATTAATGGCAAGCAAAGTTGAGCAGAATGCACACAGCGTTTAACTTCCTAAGCTGAAACTATCAACCAATTACACCCAGCAGGGAGGCTCAATTAAATATTAAACTTATTTAGAGAGGAGAAAACTGAGGCAGAAAATCCAAAGGCTACTTGTGAGGATGGTACCTCAGCACTGCTCTGTAATTGGCATTTCCTTTGGGTTCCTCTCTTTCTCTCTACAAGGCTGTGTGCCCGCCAGCAACCTTGGCACAGCTGTAAGTCAGCTGATAGTCTGCTGCACCCTAGGAAACCTACTGAGCTGGCCCTGCCAGCAGTGCTGCAGGGGTGCCTGCATCCCAGCCCCAGCCATCTCCCCAGCCCCCTGCACTCACTGCACATCTTCTTGCTCCTCCCACCCCTTGGCTGGCTCCTGGGGTCATTCTTGCCCTCCCACCATGGATTTGCCCTCACAGAGTCACAGAATGCCAGGCTGGAATGCACCCCAAGGACCATCTGCTCCAACCTTTCCAGGCAGTGGTGCAGTTGGAATGAGCTGGCCCAGCAGTGCAGGGAAATCCAGAGCTGCTGGGAGATGATTCCAGTGTCCAGCTGTGCTCATGGGGAAACATTTCCTTCTGGAGCCCAATGGGAATCTCCCCAGCAGTAACTTGTCCCCATCCCCTCTTGTCCTTGCCATGGGACTCCTGGTACAGAGGGAGTCTCCCTCCTCCTGGTAGCCACCCTTGAGGCACTGCTGTGTTTTGGGGCACTCCTCTCACTATTCCTGCCACCAGACATCAAGGAGGGTGAGGATCCTGGGATGCCCCAAATGGAGACAAACCCTTTTGCTGTCCTCTGAGCAGAGAACAGCCATCAGCTTCCCTCTTGCATCTCTTCATGTGTCCAAGGTACAAACCAGTCTGCACTTGGTGCATTTTTAGCTTCTTAGAAGACTCTACCTGCATTGACCTGCAGTTGCTCAGCCTTTGTCCCTGCTGAACACAGTAGAAGCCACATTAACTGACACAGGATTTATGTTCCTGGCATGTTTCCTCAGCAATTCATGAAGGTGTCCAGGCTCAATGCCATAAAATCCACAGGTGGACTACAGAGGGTCTCCTAGAGCCCTGCAGGAGCCCCAGGTGAGGCCCAGGAAGAGCTCCTCCCCCGCAGTGACCACTGCCCCCTGGTTAACCACATTCACCACCCTGCCTGTCTATCCAGATGGAAGAGTGCAATGTGCTCCTCTCCCCTCCTCACTGCTGTGCACAACGTTCAGCTGAACAAGCTGTCAAGTGGGAAAAGGAGTAGGAGGTGACCAGCTTTCCCTCCCTCCTCTCAACTAGTGTGCAAACCAGCAGCAGCAGCTATCAGGGGGAGCAGATATTTTTTAGTAGCCTGCAGGCTAAACATCCCTCCCCCATCTACCTGTCTATCTCCCTGCTGCTCTCAGTGCTCACCACGTGGAGCAAGAGCTCCCAGGAAAGCCTGGGGAGCAGAACTCAGCCTGGTTCTTCCACAACAGTTAGAGAAATGCTTCCTTTGTCCAGAAAAGAAGGGCAAAAAGGTCTTTTATCGGTGCAGGATTTCTCAAGACAGATCCCAAGGTACCAAAGAGCTAACCTGCAGACTCCTGATGCTCTGAAGATGTAACAGGGCTACCACACTGTGCTCACACTGCTCCCTACACATCTCTCCTGGCCACTGCTGAGGACAGCCACTCACTCGGGTGGCTTGTTGGTCTGACCTGGTGCTGGATGTTTTCCTGGTATCTTAAATGACTCCCAGACTACTGAAACACCTTAGGATGAGGGAGTCACGCAGTGTGGTGAAGAGAAACCCCAACCTGCTGACAGAGTCCAAAGCCTGGTGCCGAGGACCCCCCCAGAACACCCCCCCCCCAGGACTGTGTTCTGGCCAGCTGGCTGGGGACAGCTTG
The DNA here is from genome assembly GCF_014839835.1 of Dryobates pubescens. NCBI lineage: Eukaryota > Metazoa > Chordata > Aves > Piciformes > Picidae > Dryobates > Dryobates pubescens. The sequence goes on from NC_071639.1 coordinate 14,220,543, forward strand.
AGTTCATACCCACACAGACTGCCTAATGGGAATGGTCTCTGGGCTGACCTAACTTCTGTACCATGGCCAGGAACTGCCTGGGTCAAAACTGTGCCAAGGACCCTCCTAGCAATGGAATGGTTCAGACAGTCATGGTTGAGTGCCAGGGGATTTTCATCTGAGTTATTTAATTTACTTGGGTAGCATTAGCCTTTGGGAATCCAAGAGTCCAAGCTCATTGATAGCCTCCTATACATCACCTACTCTTATTAGCAAGAGTAATAGCACTTTCCTGATAGCAGCTCAGCCCTCCAGCCCAACAGCTCTGGAGCAGCAGTCAGGGGTGGCAAGCTTCCAGGTGGGCTGGCTGAGCACCTGCCTGTGCTACAGGGCACCAGGCTGCTTCTGTTCCAGGATGACGTTATCCAGAGCTCCAGCTCGAGTCTCCCCAGGTCCTGCATCTGCTGCCAGCCACTCTCTGTCTGAGGCACTCTTGTACCACAGTCTCTGCCAGCTGGATGGGCCTGAGAGGGCCAAATGAGATTGTTCATAGAAAGAAATGGGTCAGCAGCCTTCACAGCTCTGGCCTCTTCCTCCTTTAGACTTTGGTTCAGAGCATGAGTGTCCAGATGTTTGTTCTGTTGATCTGTTTGTGGCTGGCACCACGGAGACCTCTCCTCCAGGGAAGGAAGTGGAGCCAGCTGCAGAGAGCAGAGGGATGCTGTGATGAACTGGGACTGCCTGGAGACCTGAATGTTTTGACACTAGAGTTCCTTTGGCTTCAGGACTGCTGTCCAAGAGCACCAATACCAACATGTCCTGCAGAATCCAGCATGGTGCAGCATCTGTGGCCAGGATGGTTTCTGGCACTGTTCCCAGGCCCTCTGCCCAAGCAGTGCTTGTGGGCCTCAGACCAACGTGAGGAGCTGGGGGCCCCCAGGGCAGGCTCAGTGTGCCCTCAGGGTGTGGGTCTCACCTGGAGCACCCACCCCTTCAGGTGTAGCCATGCTCACTCCTCTGTTTGAGTCTGATGCAGCTCTCACAGAGGCAAGGTGGAAATCTTTCCAGCTGACTTTGGGGCAGTAGGGCCAGGCAGGCTCATCCCCAGGATCACAGGAGCAGAGAGGCTCTTCAGGTCCTGGGGAGAGCTCAGAAGATCACTGGATCTCCTTTGTTGTTTCCTTTCTCATTGATCCAGGTTAGAGGGAGTGTGCCCTGCTCTTGGCAGGTGCATGCCTGCATCCCTCTGCTGGCTCTGGCTGAGCAGGGACAGCCTGGAGCTGAGCAGCAGCCGCCAGGCTCTCCTCTGATGCAGCAGAGTTGCGTAATGCCATGCGATCCGCGCTGCTCTCCTGCCTCACCCCACCGGGGATCTCATGATAAAAACCCAGTAAAAGGCTCTTGATTTATTTTGCTGACTGGAACATTTCATTATATTGATTCAGCTCATGAGAGCCCCACAAGGAAATGGAAAATAGCCCATTATTTTTAATTTCCAATTGGAAAAGTTACAGCACAGTTCTATTTATGATGTGCAGGGCTTCTGTTTTATCTAAATCATCAAACCCAGCACTTATTTTTAGAACAGTCTATTCCCATCGTTAAGGAAAAGACTGAGGCTCGAACTTGTGGCTCTCTGTGTCGCAGGCTGCTGAGGTTCAAAGGGATTCCTGTGCCTTCTGCAGGGAGCTGGTGAGGAGGTGAAGCTGCCAAACACCCTGAACTTCTCTATTTTGGGGAAAATGGTGGGCCAGGATCATCTTATAAAATGTATTCACGGCTTAAATTGAACAATTTAACACTCTGCAGCTTAAGTAAAAAATTAATAGAAGGCAGATCTTTGAAGTGGTGGCATCTGTGTAAGCCTCTTGTCCCCTGCAGCCAGGAAAAAAAAAGTCATCAAGGCTGCAGACAAGCAGCACTAAGCACTGGAACTCTCCATAAAAATATTCATGATGTAGAGCAATTACTTGGGTTTGATATGAGAGAAAAGTTGCTAAAATGTGTTTACTTTGCCTCTCTCTGTGTCATATCATTCGAAGGATGTGCTCTGCGTGACTCCTGCCTCCTGGTAGGTTCCCTCTCTGCGGAGCAGCCCTGTGCACAGGTGGAGCAGGATGCCGGTGCAGGCTCAGCAGCAGGGTGGGCAGCCAGGCATTCCTGGCACGTACTCAGCTACTTCTGCGTGGCTCTTGCTTGAAGCACATGTTTAACATTTTACTTGACTTGAAAACTTAGCAAGGTAGATGGATTAAGGGGAAAAATAAAAAGAAAGGAAGAAGAAAAAGCCAAAGGTTGAAAGGCTGAATAGGTTGGAGAATAAAACATTGGGCACTCACAGCACTGCTGGCACCGAGTGCAGGGAACCAGCCCTGCCGTCCTCAAAAGGGTGAGGAATGAAACTCAAACACACCCGGCCTGAGCAGCCCCAAAACCATCATGGAACAAAGACATCCCAAACCTGCAGCTTGGGTTAAAGAGCTAAGACACTAATCCAGCACAAAAGGCTTCCTTCAGCCTGTTTCCCCTTTTGTATCTATGGATATACAATCAAAACTAATTTTTTTTCAGCCCCTGATGTGAACCAGTGCTCTATACAAACCTGGGGGGCTAGGGGGGGCGGGAAAGTCCAGCAAGTTATTTCACTGACAAAAGTGGCCTTTATGTTGCTTCAAAAGTGGCCTTTACTCTTTGCAAAGTTCCTTTAGAACAAGGTCCGTGAGGAATTTTGTGGAAGGCAGAGCTACTTTACAGTATTTTCCCTGCATTGACTCTTTAAACACACTAAATCTGCGCTTTGTTAACTAAGCATTCAAATGGAGAGAAACCCAAAGAGCAGGTCAGCTTGCTGTCCCTAACGACAGCTTTCCTTCTCAACAGCCCAATGGCCTGGTCACACAACCTAACCTCCTGCCCTGGAAGATTTATCATCAGCTTTGCATCGGTCCTTGCTGCTTTGAACCAAACGGGCTTGCTCAACACGCCTGGGGAGTCAGCGCCGGCTCCGCTCCAGCTCCGGCGTTATCCCTGCCACAGAGCTAACTGCAGGGGTTTTGCTCTTGTTGGTGAGTCCAGAGCCCACAGCCCTGCTGCCCAGATGAACCTGTAGGCTCTTTCATTCGTCACACAGGGACCCTCAGCTGGGGTCTTTAGGTGCTACCTTGATCCTGAGAAACAAAATACGGTGGCACCGAAGGGAGGGGAAGCAGCAGAACCTGCCTGCAGAAACCTGCTGTGAAGGGTACTAAACAAAGGTAATGTAACCCATCTGCTGATGTAACCAGCAATTAGACCAGGAATAAGGTCAAAAATGGCAATCCTTCCATAAACTCTTCCTACCCTTTTCAGAGAAGCAGTGCAAAGTCAACACATCACTCATCCCCACCCCAGCCCTGCTTTGATTTATTCCTTCTGAAGCAGCAAGAAAAGGGAAAACCTTCCTGGGGTTTGCTGAAAGAGGATTTTGCACTACCCCTCCAGAGAGATCCATACCTACACCGACAAAACTGCCACAGATCTCCTTAGCCAGTGAAAGGACAAGCTTGCCAGAGCTTCCAGAAGCTAGAAATGGATTAACTGAAAGCCCACATGGGCCCAAACCTTCTGTTTCTCGTTTGCGGCTATGAAGTGTGTTGCTGTGAGCACAGAGCTGCAGGACTATTCAGATGCAAGAAGGCAATACTCAATTTCTCCTCCCAAAGACAGTTTCTTTGTCAGAATTAGAGGAATTCTAAAGGGCTTTTCAGCGGCACAAAAAGCCTCCTGCCAGCAGTGATCATGGCTGAACAAAAAGCATGGCCAGCGGAGCAAGCCACTCATGTGACTATCGCTTGCAGCCCAGGTACTGGGAGCAAACCCCTGCTGCAGACTTTGATCTAAATACACCCCAGCCAAGGTCTGACTGATCAGCTGCCCTCGCAGAGTGGAGGTGGGAATATTTCACAACATTTCTTGAACACCTCCAGGGAATGGAGACTCCACCGCTTCTCTGGGCAGCTTCTTCCAATCCCTGAGCACTCTTGCAGCAAAGAAACAAATGAGGAGGAGAAAAGCGATCTGCTTGGAGCAGAGCTGGCTGTGAGGGGGTTAGATGTGGAGCTAGACCTGAACTTTGGGATCTGACAGCTGGTGGGAAAGAGTGGGGTCAGGATGTGGCTCAGGGCTGGCACCCTTCTGCCCGTGCCCACTGAACAGCTCAGGGCAGCGCTCGGCAGCGGGTGCCCCGTGCAGCGCCTACACACCGTGGAATCTGCCTGGGGTCAAGCAGCAGCTCCAGCTCACAATTTCTTCCATTTATCAGCTCCTGTCAAAGGCAGAACACGACTGGGAGGCAGCAGAGGTTTGGGGGCCGTGCCTGTTAATCTCCCTTTGCTGTGCAGAGGCTGGTGATGGCCCTCCTGCTATCAAGATGTAATGCAGCTGATTAAATTACAAACGACAGCCTGCACCAATTCCCATCGGAGAGGCTCAGCGCTCCGAGTCCACACACCCATGGGCTGGTGCCCCTCTTGCCCATCCCTCATAACATTCAACCCAGTAATTATCAGCAAAGGTTTGGGAGCAGGCTGGAGGTAGTCACGCATTGCACTGTCAGTCAAGGGCTTTATTCCTTTTTTTGGGGGGGGGCAATGTTTATGTGAGATCAGGGGTCAGAGGTTTTTAACCCTACTTCCCCTGGTGAACTATTACGATCCTCTGCCGGTCTTGCTGGGGAAGGAGCACATCCTATTATGCTGCCATCAATTCTGTGTCTTGTAGCATCACTTCACAGCTCACAGAGAGGATATCATTAAAGCTGGGACTCTGCTGCATGCTGAACACTTTGTTTATTTCAATAAGACCTGGAAGATCTTGGGACTGGCTTTCAGGTGTGGTGAGAGCTGCCAGGCACAGGCTTCTGAGCACTAACAAACAGGGGTCCAGCATTCAACCACAGAGCGAGGGGCCACAAAACATGGCTGGTTCCTAACCAGCCTGAAAAAAGGAGGTCATGCTTTGCAAATGGTTCTCTTGCATCCTTTTTGTCACCCCAAACACAAGCACATTTTGTTGAAAATGGAAAAGGTTTCATTTCCAAAGCAATAGTTTAGGTTTTCTGTTATGACAGGGGAGAACTTTGTTTTGGGGGGGAAAAAAAGGAAGTAATGTTTGTTCACTTAAAAAAAAAGCCATTTTGGTGGCAAAGTCTTGCAGGGCTGTTTCTTTACAACTCTCTAAGCCCTACACATGCACTACATGAAAACTTTAGAAGTCCTGGGTAACCTCTACAAGTGGGTAGGGTGGGAAATGTACCACAATGAGAGTGGGACCTCAGCTATTCTGGTTTTATAGTGGCACTTATGCTCCTCTCATAATAATAATAATCATGATAATAAACCCTTTTCTTCTCCTCTCCAGTCACAGTACGATGAGAACACAAAGTACTCAGCGCAGACTTGGCAAAACTTTGGAAGCAGAGCTGAGAAAGGGAAACATAAAACCTGACAGAAGTGGTGTAAATCTTAACAGAGATGTAACAAATGGAAACCACCAAAGTATTCTGACCTATAAAAAGGGCCTTTTGGGACAAAATCCATGGAGATCGGTGCAGGGCAGAGTGGATTTTCAGTGTGACACTGCAGAGGCAGGAGGGCACTGACACAGTCCTGGAGTTGCCTTTAATAAGTGGGGGCTGGGCAGCCCATGGAGGTGACATGGAGCCACTTGCTTCCAGGTCACTGCTTGGAATCTGGCTCTGGCTGATGCCAACTGAGAGCCATAACTCTTCAATGACTGCTTGGTGGCCATAAAAACTTAAGCCTTGGTTGGTCCAGCATCAGTGGGTGCTAGCTGCTCTGGTGAGTGCTCTCTGGTGGGCACGGGGATGCTGGGGCTGGGCTTGGTGGTCCATGTGGAACAGGGCAGTGTGAACAGCACATGCCCATAACTCAAGGTATCAATTGCTCTGCTGGCACAGCCACAAAGCAGATCCTGCAGGAGATCAGTCTTGAGGACACAGAGTACTTTATTCTGCACAGCTGCTCCTCAATATAATGCCTTAAATATTTTTGTTAGGTGTGTTAACCCTAAAACTGTTCTGCTTGATGAGTAGGCTGGTCTGATGCCACTTTAGATCTATCCTTCCACCCTGTGCATCACCTGGGAGCCCCACAGCAAGCTCACCAAAACAACATCCCTTTTTCTGGCTGTTTGTTTATGTGCCACACTTCCCCTCTAACAGAGTGCATGCAGCATCATATTTAAAACATGACCTGAGAAACTCAAACCCACATCCGTCTCTCCCCCAGCACATACAGCTGCCAGAGGAAAGGGGACAGGCAGTAAACTGCATGTCACTATCAGCCATTGATAGCCAGTGATTTGTTCTGAATCCAAAGGCTAAACCAAACCTCATGCTGCTGTATGTCAGATGCAATTGGTCCAAAGTCAAAGTTTTACAGCTCAGACAGGGTGCACTTTATCCTTCAGGCTGCTACTTAAGATAGCCATGACCCTGAGGAGAACCAGTCAACAAAACAGACAGACAAGAGGATGTGATTTGTATGCATCCCTGAGCCTGCTCAAATCACCTCTGACCTGCAGGTCAGGCTGCAAATGACAGCAGAGTGCATGCACCTGATCAGACAGCACATTCTCATTAGAAAGCCTGGGAACAGGGGGCAGCTACACTGTGTTTACTCATAGACCAAATGCAATCTACCCAGGAAATGAGAAGAAAAAAGATCAATTTAGCTCAACAGAAGGATGTGAGCAACATGTAAGCATGTTATGAAATTCCAAATCAAACTGCTTATTCCTATAAACCCAGATGGGAGCCCTCTGCCCAGCTGAGGTGCCAAGGGAACAGGCTAGCAGTGAGAAATGGGCAGAATGCCATGCCAGGAGTCTTTGCTGGGGCACATAACCTCTGCTCTGCTAGCCTGAGATCCACAGTCAAAGGCACTCATGGGCTCCATGTGCTGCTGCTGGCTGAGCATCAGTTTGCTGGTTTGCTGGCCATGGAGTTACCATTGCAGCATGGAAACTGATCCAGTAGGCAAGGCTGGGTGCACCCAGCAGAGGGGCAGTGCTCTGGAGATCCAGGCTGCCCTAAACGTGGGCGTTTGCACTAGGGGCTTGTCAAGTGTTACCTTTCCTGTCAGCTTCACCAGGCACAAGACTGAGGGCTGCAGTGCTGCCACAACCCATCTGTGCTGAGCAGGCCTGGGAACTGAGCACAGCACAGAGCTTAGATCCCTCCAGGCAAGTTCAGATGGAGTCCTTCTGGAGCTAACCTGTCTCCAGCACACAGCAGAAGCACGCTGCTGATCTGCTGCTCAGAGTGCCCTGGGAAGCTGCTGGTGAGGAGGTCAGCACCACGTCCTGCAGCGTTCTGAGAACAAAGCAGAATGGTTTTATGCAGCCGTGAATGATGCTCCCTGGCTTCTGCCACTGATGTGAGATGGGAAACAAGGCTGAAGCAGGATTTAAGCCCAGTCCCCAGCTTGGCCTGAGCTGGGACTCGGTGTGTGAAGGTTTGTTACTTCCACAGCAGCCCCACACCCTTATGATGCTCAGATTAGTGTTTGCCTCCAGTGATGCCCACGTCAGCAGAAAGGAAAGGGATCCTACACTCTGGGCTTGTTTCAAGAGATATCATCCCTGGGAATTAAATAAGTGCATTTTTGAAAGCAATCAGTAGAAGGTATCTGGTGACAGACACTTTCTGGTGAGGAGCCATCCTTGCTTTGCACATAGGTGTCAAACCATCACATGTTATGACTTTAATGCTGTTTTGACGCCTACCAGACAAACACTGGGGCCTGGGAATTTATTTCCTCTTGGTTGTAATGCGCTTCAGCATCCCCAGCTGGGGAAGGAAGACAGAGAATGCCTCTGACAGAGCTTCCCTGTACAGAGGAAGGAAGAAGTGTCCCTGTGGGTGCCACGAACGGGGCACGGCAGTCTGGATTCCTAGCAAAATCCTTCCCAGTGTGCTGGCCACAGGTCTGGGGGAGGATAAAAATAGTCTTTGTTGCTGGAATAAACTAAGAGCAGAGTAAGAAGAGAACAGCTGTGCTGAGTCAGACCAAAGGTCCAGAATTCTGCTCTTGCCCCTGACAGTGTCTAGCAATAGCTGCTTAGGGAAGGACTGTGAGGAGAGCAGTATGGAGTGACCCTTCCCATGGCAGAGTCTCTCCACTTTCAGCTGCCTGTAATTTAGGAATTTCCTGACACAGATGTGGCATCCACTGGACTTTTCTTCCCTGGCTTTGTGCAGTTGCTTTTAGAGCTGATTTGGCTTCCACATCCTAGGGAGGAGTTAGGTGGCACGAGGAGCCTCAGCATGCCATGTGTGAAGGAGCAGTTTTGTATGCCTTAAGCCTCTGCTGGGTAATTTCACTCTCTCACTCACTTGGACATTGGAATAGTCTCCCAAGAGCAGTGGTGAATTCCCCTACTATTTTTATTACCTATAAAGGTTGGACCAGATGATCCTTGGGGTCCCTTCCAACCTGGCCTGCTGTGATTCTGTGAAACTGACTACTTAATCCCATCTATGAGCCCTGCTGCTAGCACAGAGGTGGTTTATGGAGGGTTAAGCCAAGCAGCTCAGTAGCTGCTCTCTCCACCTTTCAGCAGCGGCTACAAGCAGGGTGCTTTCTGTTGTTGTGAAGCTCTGAGCTCCCCAGGTCTGCCAGACAAACCCATCAGTTCATATGTAAATAAAATATATCATATCCCAGAAGAAAAGAGCAGCTGATCAACAGGATCTGGGGCTGTGGGTCTTTATGATCAAGAGAGGGAAGAATTTCTTTGTGTCACTACAAAATGTTGCTCTGTCCCTGAAAGGAAGGAGACAGAAGGCTGGCTCCGTGCAAAAGCCTGCCTGCGTGTGACTGCCCCAGCAGGAGCAGGGCTGCCTCTCTTTCCCGGGCTCCTTCTGTTGCAAGACACAGATCCTAAGTACTTGCTGGATGCCTCTGCCTGATTTTTTTTTGGGGGGGGGGGGAGGGGGGAGCATTCAGGCCGTGTGAGACATTTAAAGGAAGAAGTGGAAGGAGCAGCTCAACGATGTAAAGCACAGGCTGTTTGTCTTGAACTCCATTGCTCTGCTGCAGAGGGAGCACAGCAGATCCATGTGCATTTTGCTCCCGTTTAGGATACAGGCTGACAACAGCTCCCCTTGATGTTACAAACAAATTCCATCCTTTCCCTTTTTCCTTTCCAGCAGCAGTCCTAACTTAAAATTATCTTGTCCCTTCTGAAATGTACTTTTTCAGGGTGAGTGAGCCTGGAATGGCTTGAGAGGAAAAAAAATACAATCCTTCCAAGTTGGACTGCATCTCATCAGTGTTTTTCCCCTTAGGATTTTATGGGATGTTACCTCACTTTATGACAGTTCACATCCCAGCCTCAGTGCTGAGCGTCTCTGTAAGTGAGGCAATGCACTGTGAAATGTCAGGCAAACGATAAAATCAATAATCTGCAAGTTACCAAAGAGAAAGGAAGCTCAGGGATGTCAGCAGCCCTTGGGTCAAAGGCAGCTGGGCCAGGATGATGCTGGCCAAACGCTTTGGGGTTGGTTTTGTTGGAGTTTCATACCCAGACAGACCTAAATGTGGCCCTTCTCTGGGAGCATCTTTACACCCACTTCTTCCTCCTTCCATTCTTCCAGCTGAGATGGTGAGATTGAAGAATTGCTTCTTTGGTATCATCTTGGCATGCCCTGGAGCTCTGTTCTATAACAAAGTTAACTTGGTGCTATTAACCAGCACAGAAACAAACCTCACAACCCAAGCTGCCACAGATCAAGTGATGCCACAGATGTGACTGGGCAACCAAAACATGAGGCTTGAGATTCGGCCTGGGCTAAAAAAATGTGGGGAAAAATGGCTTTAGCCAACCCCCCGAACACACATAGACAGCAACACACTTGTTCTCTGCAAGCCTGAGAGTAGAAAGTGTCAGGGGCAGCATGTTTTTGCACCCCCCCGCCAAAACCAAGCATTTGAAATGAAATGTGATCATTTGCAAGCATCAGCACTGAGAGAGCTTGAGCACAATTGCTCAGTTTGAGCTTTCCATTGTTAATTGGAAAAGCAGAACATTTTTTTAATGGCAGCTTCCTCCCTCACCGTTTGCCCTGAGCCATCACAGCTACTTTTCAGCCAGTCTCGTTCCTCAGGTGGCTGTGTCCAGGGGACCAGTGCCATGGGAGCTTTAAACTTTAAAATACATGAAGGGAAATGTCCTTAACACTGGGATTAAAGCAAATCACAGGACAAGTAATTGATGTTTTCACTGAGCTTGTTTGTGTGCCGGCTTTTGGAAGGTACCATTAGAGAGCTTGGAGGATGAGTGCAGCGGGTCTTGACCTGCAGATCCAATACAGACTAAAGCAAGGCAAGGCTGGGAGCAAAGGTGGGCCTGGGTGCTGTCCTAAACCCGCAGCCAAGCACTCCCAGGCAAGGGCAGGCAAGTGAAAGCATCTGATACAGCGAGGAAGGCTAAAAGGTGAACGGCTGTGGCTAAAAGTGATCAAGATAATTGTTGCCAATGCCTCGGCTGGGGACAACCAACAGCACCCCGGCTGGCAGCCTTCAGCGAGCTGCCGTGGCCAGGCAGTAGGTTTTGAACAGAGGAGGCTTGGGGCTTTCTGAGTCGCCCAGCTGCGGCAGGGCCGTTCCTGGGGGGCTCGCCCAGCCTGCTGGCAAGCACGACCCCCCCTGACATCAAACGTTCCCCTTTCCCTCACCCCTTTCAGCGGCGGCTCCCTCCCCTCTCCCCGGCCGCCCGGCCGCGCTCTGGGGAACCTCTCACTTTTTGTCCCCTCCCGACCCTTCTGGACCACATTCTACGTTTTTATTCAGGCCATCTGCTCGCCGGGGAGGGGAAAAGGGCTGCCGCCGGCGCGGGCACCGCAGACCCCTCCTGGCAGGGAGCTGCTCGGTGACATCCCCTCGCCAGGCAGCTCCGGTGCCGGCCGCCGCTGCCCGGCCGCCTCTTTATCTCCGCTTAAATATCGGCGGCGAGGGGTAGGGGCTGCGCGGCGGCCTCCCCCTGCTCCCCGGAGTGGTATGGCCGCCTTGTTCCTGACAGAAATCTTTCTAAAGACCTGCTCAAGCCTCACTAAGCAGCTGTGAGTTAGGTCATTTTCCCAGGAGTTTTACATGTGGAAAACTGGGCATTAGGAAGGCCTCAGGAAGAAAAAAAAAAGGGACACCATCTGGCCCCAGCGGAAAAAAAAAGGATCATGACACTTTCTGTGGTACCAACAGGCCCTGATGAACCATAAAGGAATTCAGGCCTCGACTGTGATCTGATGGTGACTGGCCCAACAATCCCCCCGTGACAGCCCCCCCCGCCGAGCCCCGCAGTTATCTCATAGCACAATGGACTTTTGTGCCGCGCTGTTTACCGGGGGCGTCGGCGAAGCCACTTGGAGCTCCGGGCTCGGCTTCAGCGCCCCTGCTCCGTGCTGCGCCCTGCGCCGTGCAGCACCGCAGATAAGGACACAAAGGAGGCGGCTTCGGCTTGTTTTGGGGCTGGGTTCGCTCTTTATTGTCGTTGGGTTGGTTTCGGTTCCCCCCCCCCCCAGCTTTCAATCCCCCTCACATTTCTTTCACTGTCCAGAGGAATAAAAGAGGAAGGCTCTGTGGTGGATGCAAGAAGGATTGCTTTGCCTGGAATCGAGGAACTCTCCCCTTTCCAAGTTAAGTCAGGATGAAGGGGAATCCGCACGACTGCCTTCTGAAAGTGAAATGTAATGGATGTGGATCAGGGTTTGCAGCTTGCACACCATGTTTGTGAGCAGCACAGTTTGCCACATCACTCTTTCCTCATTGGGACTTTGAATTGGTTTACCACCTCACTTAGCTCCTCGTTTGGGCTTTGTTTTTCACATCGCTATTTCCTCATTTTGCTTCTGGGTTTCTTTCTTTCCCCGTTTTGATTTTGAGCTTGCTTGTCCCATCACCGTTCCCTCGGTTTGGATTTATCTGTTTCTGAACTCGGTTTTGTTTGTCACCTCACCCTTTCCTTTCCTCCTTTTGCTCTTGAATGCCTTCATTTTCTCGTTTTGATTTTGGAAATAATTTCAGAAGATAAAAAGGTGTTTCACCCCCAGCAGTATTGGATTTATCCTGCTTTGTATTTTCTGGCCTGATTTCAATGTGTGACTGTTTGTTATTGGATACAGGAAGTGTCTTAAATTAGTTTGGACGCTGGGGTGCAAGCTGTGTACAAGCAGAAGTAGCTCCCCCCCCGCCCCCATCCCCTCCAGGATGCTGTCTTCTCCCTCTCATTCTCCCCCACTGCCCCACTCCCACCATGAGAGACAGCCTGGGAAAATAAACAGATCTTGCAGCCTGCCCTCAAGGTCACTGCACTGACCTTGAAAGGGTGGGGGGTACCAAAATGCAGAGTCAAGGAGCCTGCAGGGAAGGTGACCTGCTGCCTGCCCCCCAACCCCCCACCTTAACCCGGGGCTTGCTGGTGTTTCCTCTCACCAGGCTCCCCTGGCACCACTGGGGAGGATACCTTTGCTGCTGGCACCTCAAGCCAGACTTGGCTCCTGGGGTCAAACTCAACAACTTTGACATGAGCAGAAAAGCAGCTGGAGGCTGATGTAGCTTGGGCAGCATGGACAGAAGGAGCCATGTGGTTCGTGGCTCCCTGTTGAGGCTAACATGGGCTACACCGCGCTGGAGGTTTGGGGCACGCTGCAACGCCCTGAGAAAGATCTGTCAGTTTCACTGGGCTGTGACTGGGCTGCAACTGACTCTCATCTGGAATGGTGACAGATGCCAGCCCTGAACCTGGCTGATTGTGCTGCTGGGTTTGTGTCCATGCACCCTCCAAGAGGGCATTTCCTGTGCCCAGCTTTGCTGCCCTCGTCCTTTGGTGCTGCAGCTGCTGCAGAACCTGGTCTCATGGGTGCAGAGGTGAGAACACACCCAGCCAGAGTGCTCCTGCTTCACATGGGCTGCTTGTGGCAAGCCACAGAGGTGGCCCAGGGAGCTGAACCACCATTTATCCTCCTTCAGGGAAGGACAGACAAGGAATTGATGTGTGGCCATCAACAGTTTTAGCCAGGACACTCATCCTCTCATTTCCAGCATCCTTTTACTACCCCAGGAATTGTTTTACTCTCCATTTCAAGAAGACAAAGTGGAAAGAAGAAAACCTGTGGAGCAACCACATCCAAGTAAAAGACCATGGAACTTCCACACAGGAGGAGGCCTGGGTTTGCTGCTGGACCAGGATGTGTTTTGAGGGGATGCGTGAGAAGTGGTTTAAGACAAGGCCAGCTCTTAGAGGATTGCTTTGTTGTTTTATTCTTGGGGCAACAATCCCATTGCCTGTGGGCTGATGTCTGTAGGTACAGCTCTTGCTGGCTCCCAGGAAGGAGGGGAAGAGGAGCTGATGCATGCCAGCTTCACTGAGAGGTGGCAGAAAGGAAGAGCTTGATTGCAAGGCAAGGGATTGTGTCTGCCCGTGTGCTTTGAAAGGTCTAAGGCTGGGGTCTGTGGCGGCTCCTATCCTCTCGCTGAAGTGTTTTCACAGTTATGCACACAGTTATTTAGCCCATTATGAGCCCCAGCCCTTCAGAGCTTGCCTCTAACCACTTAAACGAGAAAACCTCCAACGACACTCTGAGCCAAGGAGGGAGAGCAGCCCCTGACGTGGGTGTGTGGTGGCTACCAGCTGAGCGGAGTGCATGGAGAAGCCCCCTGCCAGCCCAGAGGGCTTTGGAGGCTACAAAGAGCTCCGGCTAAAACAAGGAGCAGGAGGAGGAGACTGGGACATCTCGGTGCGCGCTCCCCTCTGCCACCACAAAAGATTTTTATCTAGTCCGCTGGCTACTGTTTCAAACGCGAGGAAAACCGGGCCGAGGACTTTATCATGCAAATAGTTAAATGATCTGCAATCTCCCCTCTCATTCAGGCAGCCCTCCTCGGCCGTAATGAAAAATGTCAGGAGCCTTTAATAAAAGAACAATCTGAAAACTTGATATATCACAAAACCATTAATTTCAGCTATTATCTGTTTGACACTTTTCAGAGCAACGATTTCGCTCTGTAACATGCTTCCCGAGGATTAAAATGATTTTTAAAGGATTAAAATGTTAATTAAAACCAGAATAGAAATATCAATGGCTGAGCAGAGCAACAGAAGTGTTTGTCCCTGCCGCCGTGCCGCCGCGCTGCCTGCCTGCCTCCTGCCTCTTCAGGGTTCGGAGTTCCAGTTCATGAGGAGGTAAACGACAGATCCAGGAGCAGCTCTGTTCTTTAACTCTTCGACAATGCATCTGTTTACACTTCACAAAGGCAGCGTTATGTCCTTGAAATTTCTAAAGGTCATTGTTAATGGGATCAATTTTTTTTTTCCTTTTTGCCAACTGTGTCTTTCTTAAGCTTGGAAGAGCTCTGGGGCTGGAGGGGGTGGGAGCAGGCAGGTCCAGCGCATTCCATGTGACCAGTTTAGCTGCAATAATCTCTTTTCTCCTCCTGGTCCGAGCTACACATGAGAGCACTCTAGTGTCTTTCATCATTATTTGTCACCCTTTTGTGTCGAGCAACTTATATCTACAGCCATTCCAGCAATTAAAATAAAAGGGACCAAACATTATTCACAGTGAATAGCTCTGAGACCGGTGACATCAAGTACCGACCAACCCATTGAGGACTGGGTACCTGATATCCCTGGAGGGTTTTACGGAGGGAAAAGGAAATGCAAACCCCAAATCCAACCCAGCAACTGCAGGGCTGTGGGAGAGAAGAGAGGCTCTCCGCAGAGGTTTGGCTGCCAATGTGCTCTCGGGGAGGAGAGCAGTGGGGCTGAGGGGCGAGAGGAGCAGCTCCCTGCTGCTGTACAGCTGGGTTTACAAGAGTGGCAACTCAAAGTTCATTTGTATGCCCAGGCACCTACAGGGAGCACAGGGCCGCAGCACCCACCCCTGCCTCCCCAGCGCTGCCGTTTAGGAGCCCTTCATCTCCAGTGCTCTGGCCAAGGGAAGCTTTTCTGGGATGCTTCTCAAGGGGCTGGAGTATGCTGCAGTTGCACAGAGCCTCTCCCCATTTCCTCCTCCCTGTGCCTTCCGTGCAGCTGCTGTGAGCAGGGGACTTGCATGTCTGGGGAGATGCAGCTCGCTCCCCATCTCAGCAGGTCAACCACCGTTCCTCTTCCAGAAGTGCATCATTCTCTACCCAATATATCAATTTTCCTTTCACAAGGGCACAGCCCTCCCTGAACTTTAATTTCCATGCCATCAGTTTCTCCTTAAATATTAAGAAAAGCACATTCCTGCGTTTTTAAAGGCCCTCCAGAGTGAAATGACTTCGAAATCAAACCACACCCAACCAACAGCCCAACAGCAATGCATTTAGCTTGCCTCTCATGGAGCCTGGATGGATACACTGAGGGATGGACAATGGCAACACTCTGCTAGAAACTCTCTCACTGAGGCTGTCCCAACCATTACTTTGTACTTTGGGAAGCTCCACTCCAGCCTCTGGGCACTAGGCTCTGGAAACTGGGGAACAAACAAATGGATGGTGACTGATCCAAACCTTCCACTAACATCTGACTGCTTTAGTGCCACCTCCAGGGTGTGCCACACACATTTGGCACAGTGTTGCTTCTTAGGTGCTGCTGTTCATGGGTGGCAGAGGTGCTGCCCCAACTCTGAGCTGGGAGAACCCAGAGCTCTCAGTCTCTGGTGGGAGAGTTCTCTCCCATGGACAGTTCCTCCTAAGAGATAAATGTTGATGTCAGACTGGGACAGCTCCCAGCTCTGGTCCCACTGGATGGGCTCTGTGCCTCTGGGAAGAAGCACATCCCCTGGGACTCAGCCCATGCAGCCTGGTGAGGTCTGGGTGCCTGCTATTGCCTCTGAGGGTCTCTGCCCTTCCACCCGAGCTCAGGGATGCAGAGGGAAGCTTAATTCCTAAGCGTTTTTCAAAGGGCAAAAGAGGAGACAAACTCCTGCCACTGCCAAGGATGTTTTTCTGTTTGCAGAGGACATGAATAAAACAGTGATATATTAAATGCACTGCTCTGTTTGGGCCAGCTGCTCTCCATGTGTGACAAATGACCACGCTGCTCTCCCTAGGAAAACCAATCTTTGCTTTAATGCCATTTATGAAGGAAATCACCATTTGTACAGCGATGCTGTGAGAAGTTTCCTCAACTCTGGTGGAAGCTGAGCTGTTTGCAGAGATGTCAGCCGCAAGATTGGTGGCTGGACCTAGCAGGTTGCATTCAGAATGGCTCTGTGTCTGTTTTCAATTTGAAAGGAACTGGCTGAAGTGTTGCAAACACTCGAAGCTATGCATTCTGCATCACAATGAAAGCGGTGTCATTATACACATTACACTCCACAACGGCTTCCTCTTTAATACAAGGAGGACATAAGAATCAAAATCTGCTGAGTGGGAAGCACAGGAAGAAAAAAAGAAAGAAACTCAACCCAACCCAAAGCAGACAGCCCTGGATTTATAAAACCTCGTAGCCAGTGCCATGGACATGGCTTTTCCCCAGTGATGCTGCCATGGCTTGGACAGGACAGAAATATTTGCGATTGAAACGATGCATTAGTGCTACCTGTCCAAAAGAACAGCAGGAGAGGCCATAGCAGAACTCCTGCTTCTCTTCCCCTTCTTTCTTCTCCTTCTCTTTCCTTTCTTTCCCTTCTCTCCTTTCCCCTTCCCCTTCCCTTTCCCCTTCCCCTTCCCTTTCCCCTTCCCCTCCTTCTCCTTCTTCTCCTTCTCTTCCCTGGGTAGTTTTGGAGAGAAGAACTCCAGATAGTAAGGATGAAGGCCAAAGTCAAACATCTTTCTTTTGCACTCCCCACAAGATGAGAGTTCAGAGCTGGGACTAACAACTGCACCGGGCACACTGGGTGTGTAGCCTGTCCTGAGGGGTGACCTGTTTCTGTTCTCTGAGAAGCCTTCCTGCTCTGGAAGCCCCTGCCTCTCCCAGCACCTATTTCCTTGGTGAGATGTTTAATCAGGAGCAGCTGTTTCAGTCCTGTCTCCCCTGTAGACAAACACGTAGACAAGCAGGGGTTTGCATGCCTGGGATTCCCTTGGGATTTGGTTCTACTTTTATAATTTCCAAGAGAAATAGAACGGGGCAAAGCAGAAGCTCTCCTTGAATGGCAGAGCTGCCCTGCATTGGCACAGCATAAAACAACTGAGACCTCATTGCTTGCTGTCAGACTCCCAGGGCCAACCTTGACACTGTCCAGGTCATCCTTGTCAGAGCAGTGCCTGGACCAGGACTCTGATGCAGGCTCTTGCCAGTGGCCAAGGTGAAGAATAAATATTTCCCCAGCTGAGTTGTAATCAGCCCTTTACTGGAGTGCCATCAGATGACTTTCCCTGTAACAAGCAGAGCCTTAACCCCAGCAGTCCTCATGGGTGCTGTGAACAGGAGCCTGCTCTAAGCATGCAGAAATGCCTGCACCAGGACACAGGACACTCTGACCAGACAGCTTCACTCCCTTCCATTCTTGGAAGCAGTTTGCTGCTGCTTCTTACAAAGGCATCTGCTGCTGCTTTGCTTTCTAGAACACCAATATTTAGAAGCATCTCCCCACAAACATCATCTTGAATTGCAGAAGGGCAAAGAAAACACCAACAAACCTTCTCCACGTGGGTTTCATGCTTCTAAGGACCACCTGTCACTTAGCTTTCCACTAGGTACCCTGATGGGAGCAGAGATAGAGAGGCTGCTTGCCTGATCAAGTTACAGCCTCTCTGAAGTGCTGGATTCTGCCACCAGCTGCTGTGCTGTGCCGAGGTGCAATGAGCACCCGGTGTGATTTGCTCTGACTTTAACCCAACAGCAAAGAGACAAAGCCTGAGCAGCAGTCCCACTTTGTGTTCATAAAACTAGTCTGGAGCCTCTGCAAAACCTCAGGCAGCAGTTATTTGGTGGAGTGCCAAGGTGTGGCTCTTCCAAGGGCCATTTCTGAACAGGCAGAATGGACACAGTAATCCCTTGGGAGCATGTTCTGGTGGGCACAGCTCCAGATTCACTGAGCTCATCATACTTGTTCAGTCTGGATCCCTGCATGTTCTTTTAATCCCCTCAGCCAATCAAACTCTGGAGCATTCCTGTTGCTGATAGTTCAGGTTTGAGTTAATTGTGTGTGGTGTGGGCCCTTCTTACCTTGTATCTGTGGCTGATACCCAACAAACTCCTGCCACCAAACTTGAGCAACACTGTGGATTACACAGCAGAGTAGTGAGAAAGAGTCAGAAGTGAGATGGAAATGGAAAAGGAAGTGATGAGCACCATTGTAACATGGATCCCAGGGCTCCACTCTCCTCACCATGTGGTGGTTGTGTTCCTGGAAACAGGGTGAAAGACATATTTCAGATGTAAACATCTTTAATGAGGAGATAAAGTTCCTTAGTGATGGGATTAGGTATTCCTTGGAATGCCACCATCATGGATCCTGCTTCCTTACAGCTCTTTAAGGAAGGGTCCAGGAGCCAGCATGGAAAGGGCATTGCTGCACCAAAATGAAGGAGGAGAAAGAGGGCTCAAAGGGGAAACTCCAAGAGGTTGAACACAGCTCCAGGGTTGAGAGGAACGGCACATGTCACTGGCTTCATCTTACTGGGAACAGCAGCACACTCTCGGGGCAAGTTTGGTTCTGCCTGCCTGGGATTGCAGTTAGAGGACTTGGCAAATAACAGGCAGAGGAGAAGCAGCAGCAGAACTCAGCTGCTCACCTGGACCTGGCTTCCATCCCAGCACAGGGACAAAGCAATACTTGGAGAACACAGAGCAGGATCTGAAGGGGTGGTGCTGAAGTCAGACCACTGTGACTGCCAAAGCCTGTGGGGGTGGAGTGCTCCTTGGTGCCAGCTGTTTTGGGAAAGAGGAGTGGAAGATGAGGCATGAGGCCCCCAGATCTGCTTCTTGGTGAGAGCCCAGGAAGCCCCCACAGGCACTGGGTACTGCTGCCCCTGTCCAGATAGTGAGCAGAAGCAGAGGTTTGAAGAGCTGGCCCAGACTGCCAGTGCTGCTATGGTGCTTCCACGAATGCTGAGCTTCGGAGGGATGCAGAGAGCAAACCTCCCCAGCAGAGAAGCCACCCGGCCCCAAAGCCCAGCGTGGGGTGCTGGGTGCATTGCAAAGCCAGGCACACACGGCACAGCCCCATCCTGCCTGCAGTCTGCTGCTTGATATTTCAGGCCAGAGCTGCTCCCTCCTCCTGGGGCCGGGGGATGATACCAAAGGGGTGCTGAGCCTTTTCTTCTGGCCTGGTGGGGAACAGGAGCTGCTGTGCTAAATAAGTTATCTGCCAGGCAATGTAGGTGTGCTGCTCCTTCGCAGTGGCTGTGGGATGCTAATGCAGCAGTGGTGGGAGCCGATGGCTGGCGGCGCTGCGCAGGGCTTCTGGGGACAGGCAGAATCCTTTGCAGTGCACTTCAAAGGGGGCTCTCAGTTAAGGGAGAAAAAAAAAAAGGATAGATTTTGAAGTTTCGTTCTGCCAGAAGGCTTTACTGCCAGCCCCTGAAGTTCTTCTTTTATAATCAGGGCTGGGATGGGTACTTTTCCTTTCTTTTCTGCTTAATTTGGGCCGATGTGTTCTGAGCCTTGTGTAAATCCTTGTGCGAGCAGCCCGACTGCGCTGTTTACTTCTCTGCTTTCTGTGTGGATCTGGCTTCTTTGTTATTTATTTATTTTTAATTAGAGGCTGAGCCTCAAAGGATATTTACAAGGAGACCTTACCCACTGCTTTGGCATTCGTTCAGCATTCGTTCCTGGAGCAGGGAAATGATTCTCTGCATTAAACACCGTGAGAAGGCAGCACTGTGGTGCAGGGCTGAGTTAGTCACCACCTTCCAGGACCGAGCCTTTCAATGCCTTCGATTTCACTCACACCTGAGGCCTGAGTTGGGAATGAATTTGCACTGATTTGCAGCTCTCTTCCTCCCCTCTCCATCACTGGTTTCTGTCTAAGTTCTCCTGAATGCAAACCATCTCTACCAAGTGAGAGACCTTCAGTTCTTGTGTTTTGGAATCAAGGTTTGTGCAGGGTCAGGTCTGGAATTGGAGCTTCTCTTGCACCTGCAGCCAGTAACACAGCACTGTCCCAGGGTACAGGTCAAATGCCTGTGGTGGGAATATTCTCTGAGACCACAGGGGCTGGGCAGGCCTCTTGGTTCTGTGACCTTAGCAAATTCATTTTCCTGCTAGCCCCCTTGAACTGAGTGGTGAGCTCATGACACGTGGGAGGGCAGAGGCATCTCTTCCGGTGTCCCTCAGCACTGCCTTCCCTAAGACACTGTGCTCTGTGCCTCAGCTTTCTTGTGCATTCTTGGAGAGGCTCATGGCAAGGAAGTCTGAAAAATGCTTTCCAGTTGTCATCCAGCATGGCACACAACTGGCCTGGAAGAGGAGCACCTTGGGTACAGATGAATCCAACAGATCACCTCAGAGTGAAAGGATCCTGCTCCAGGGAAGAGCTGTGGTTCCAGGTGAGTTAGAACAGGATCCTGCTCCAGGGAGGAGCTGTGGTTCCAGGTGAGTTAAACCAGGATCCTGCTCCAGGGAGGTGAGTACTGGTAGGGCAGCTTGTGCTTAGCCATAGAATTGTCAGGGTTGGAAGGGACCTCGAGGATCACCCAGTTCCAGCCCCCCTGCCCTGTGCAGGGACACCTCCCACCCTGATGTGATGTAGCCACAGTCCCTGCTGTTGGAGCCAGTCTTAATGTTTAATTTCTTTCACAGTCAACAAGGTTTAATCTCAGAAGAAGATTCAAAAAAATACCCTTTTTAAGGCCCCCAGGGGCCCCCAGCCTGCCATCGAGCCCAGCCCTCAGCTAAACGCCTGCAGAAGATGTGTGCCTTGTTTGGAGCTGACCCTGGCAGAGTATGATATTAATAGGTTATTGACTTGGTGGGTCTTAAACAGCCAGAGGGAAGCTCCCTTGCAGCAGCTGCAATGCACTGGAGGTTTGTCTCATTGATTGGGCTGTTTAACCCATCATCTCCAGGCATTTAAACAATGATATACGCTTGACAAACCTAATATTTCATTCTCTATCTGGGGACCATGAAATAGAAATTAAAGGAAAGAAAAAGACAACTGGACAGATCCAGAGCAGAAAATGATGATAAACGAGAGGGGGGAAGGAAGCCCAGACAGAGAACGGCCCCAAATTTGGACTGTGCTGTAACTAAGGAATATGCACATGTAAAAATCACATCATTCTCCATGAGAGAGGTGGGGGAAAGAGAGCAAAAGAGCCCTGCAAGCCTCTGAGTTATCCTGAACTGTGAAACCTTTGTAGCTGAGGAGTTCTTTTTGCTCTGTGCTCTCAGGGAGTTTGAGCAGATTAAAAAGGTCTTGGCCCTTTCCAGCTACAGAAAGTGGTGGCAAAGGCCAGCAACAGCATGGACTGAAAGGCAAAACCTGAATTTTTGGGGCTGGTGCTAACTCTGCAGCGAAGATGCACACAGTGACAGCCCTAACAGTGACCATGATGAGCTTCTGGGTGCGATCAGAGGCTGAAGCAAGATCCAGGTATGGGAATGGAAGCTGTGCCTTCAGCCAGCCAAGTCCCTCAAGCTTGATGGGGTGAAGGGGCTAGCTCTCCCCAGAGGGTGGGAAGCTCTCTGCTTCCCCTTGGCTCCTGCACCGAGTCTGCAGTGTGATGGATGTGTCCCAGGTCAGGGGAGCCTGCTCAGCACAGGATGGGATCAGGCTCCTCATTTGTCCCCACTGCACTGGCAAATGGCTCTTTAGGAGGAACATGATTTTGGTTGGAATCTGAACTGTCTCAGACAAGAGGAGCAGCCTGGGCTGCTTTTTGACTCCACTCATTTCTGGATGTACACATGAGGACGTGGGACTTGCAGTCCTCAAGAGTCACTTTGGCTTGGTGTCCCTGCTAGAGGTCACCAGAGTTAAACCAGAAACTTCCCCACTGCATCATTTAATGACTGGAAATTGGAGGTAATAGACTTGAAAACGAATTCTCATTTCTGCAATTCAAAACCCTTTATCTGTGCCATGTAGTCCTGCTAGAAAGAGCAAAATGGCCTTTAACAAAGTCTATTTGCAGAATAGTAAGAAGTGTTAAGATGCCAGATGCATCTCATTATGAATTTTAATGAGCAGATTCACACCTTGTCTTCCATTAAATAAATTACATGGTCTTTTCCAAACGCTTCCCTGGCAAATTCGAGATTTGTTTCTAATAAGGAGGCTCTGGGAGAGCTTAGGGCTGCTCTTCCTGCGGTCCACAAGCTGTCAAAGCTGGGGAAGGGGTCACCCTCACACGTGTGGCAACAGCCCACAGCCCCTCTCTGCCACTGCCTGCAACGTGCTCAAAAGTGAGAGGCAGAAATCAAGATACTCTGAACTGCAATGGCAAGAGAACTCAGTCATGGGATTTGCTTTTTGTTCCAGGAAGGGAAGGCTCAAACCCATCTGCATCACCCAGAAACCTCCAGAGAAACAAGCCAAGCGTGGCAGTAGATAGGGAAGCACATCCTGGCCCCATTGTCACAGCTCTTCCATAGCCAGAGCCTCCTGCATCAGGCAGGTTTCTGAGTCTCTGAGCCTGAACTCTCCTCTGCCATTTCACCTCTGAGCAGGTTTGAAGCTCACAGGCTCCTTGAAGTTCTCAGGCAGCATTGATTTCAGCAAGGGATGTCTGCGAACCTGTGCTCTGCAGGGGTGAAAGCGAGGGGAGGACAGAAGCCAGAGGGTGCTGAATGCCCTCCTTGAAGCTACTAATAATTGCAAAGAGAGTCTAAAGGTTGAAAACAGGAGGTGTTAAGCTGCTCTGGATCAATGCAGCCTCGCTGCATCAGGGACTCTCAGTGCTTCAGAGGCAGAGGGCTCAGTCCTTCTGGGCTGTGTTTCAGCTTGTCTCTAAGTGTGGGTAGCCAGAGCCTGTTTCTGCAGGGACAGCTCCCAGACAGCATCCCTGAAATGAGCCCCTCAGACCTGTGGTCAAAATCCCTCCTGTGAGCAGGAAAACCATTTCACTCCAGCCCTTCCCCTCCAGAAGGAAGGGCAGCCTGAAGTTCTAACTGCAGCAACGGCAGCTGCAAGATTGGCTACAGCACACGCAGGCAGGCAGAGCACACAGGCACAAGCTCTTCGTCCTGGAACAGCCTGGATCCAGCCTTTTGCCTACCTTCCATGCCTTCAGTTTGCCCAAATTCTCTGTTCTGTAGGCCACATACAGCAGAAATTGGAATCATTTCACCTCCTGGTGCAGGGATGTTTAATGGAAGCAGCCTTCACACACCTGCATCTATGGCAGTGTGTACTATTAAACAGCACACAGTGTCCACAGGCTACTGAGTGTTGCTGGAGAGAGGTCTTCCCTTTGGCAGGAAACTTCTCTGTGAGGTCAAGGGGGGTGGGGATTTGGCTATCACAGCAAAACCCTCATGCATTTGTCCCTGCTTACTGCAGGGAGGTTGGACTAGATGGCCTTTAAGAGTCCCTTCCAACCCAATGCATTCTATGATTCTCATTCTGTGATTCCATGTTTCCATGATTCTATGATTCCATGAGTCTACAATTCCATGATTCAATGACTCTGTGATTCCATGAGTCCCTGATCCCACAAGGGCAAAGTGTGTGTGTGTCTCTGTGAGGGTCATGCTGGTTCTGGCCCTAGGTGCAGGGGCTGCCTGCTGTCCAGACTCCATCCCCATAGCCTCCAGCTCCAGCTCCAGCTCCGTGTGCTTGGCCCGAGCAGAGCAGCCTCCAGTTTCTGGTTCAAAGGGCAGGGCCAGTAAAGGTTGGGTTGGTTGGTTTGTTTCAAAGGGGAGCTATTAGAAATCAATTACTGCACTTTTCTGGGTCAGGCAAATGCAGGTGAATTAGATGAAGGGGAAGCCAAGTGCAAGCATCAACTCTCACTAAAGCACCACTAGTTAAGATCCAGCAGATTTATGAGCTTTATTTTCTACCTTAGGCCTGTCATATTTTTTCACCTTTATGTTAGTTAATTGCAGAGTAACATAAATTAACTTTGGAACACAGCAAAAATGGGAACTTTATTTATGAATTTCTTGGATTTCTTTACCCCAAGCCAAACAACTAAATTGCTACTTAGCATAAATTATTTATTGGCCCTGGCTCAATACCATCCAACACCAGCCCCTGGAGGTCTGGGAGATATAAAAGATTTAAAGCATCTGTGCGACAGCACTGGTGCAGCCACAGAGCTGTGCTTCTTTCCAGAAGGGTCCACTTTATTTTGTTGTAAATAAATAGAGCCTAAATTTCAGGGGAGGGCTGGGTAGCTCCTAGCAGGGCTGTGCTGTTTTGCATATGTTAATTACCCACGGATGCATGGCAGAGAGACAAACGCTGCTCCCACAGCTGTTCTGGGGAGACCTGTTGGCAAAAGGATGTATTTTGGTGTGCACAGGATACAGGGAGGCTGCAATTCCCTGGCACTTTGGTTTGTGTATGGATCTGAGAGCCAAAATCCATTGCAAAGTGATCATATATGCAGAGAGTCACTTCATAATCTGTCCTTATCATTTTATCTTTATCATCTTTATCTATCTTTATCCATCTTTATCTGTCTCTACAGGCATGCAAGCAAAAGGTGGATAAACCCAGGCCTACCTTGCAAACAGGCATCGGCCACTCAGTGTATTCACCTCTGAAGCTAACCTCTAGCTTTAGTCTGGCCAAGACCTCCAAACAAAACCAAGCTGTAGCTGCCGCCAGCCTGTGTGGCTCCCATCAGCTTGCTCCCCACCTCCACACCCTCTCCATGGGTGTGTTGTGCTTGGCTCCCCACACTGCAGCCTCATTGCCCACCCTGCTCTCCTCAAATTCTCCTCACCTTTGGGAACAGCAGAGGCCTGCAGAGGCAAAGATGCAGGACTCTGGTGCCTCTCTGCAAAGTCCCTAAATGTCAGAGCTGCAAATAAATCTGGAGGTGGTACCTGCAGCTCTGAGGGACCTCATGCCCTGCAGAATGGTCATCTGCACACTGAGCATACAGCTGAGCACTTCTGCACAGATTTCACTGTGCTGTCATCTGGCTTCTACCATGCCTCAGCCTGCAGTTTGCTCTCTCTCCTGCTGTTTTTGCCAAAGCTCTCTTATTTCTCTGTCAAATCTCCAAATGGAGGAGAGGAAAATTGTATTTGAAGTTTTAGAAGGACTTAGAAAGCTTTCTGGAAGGACAAAAGCCCTCTCACATCCTTAAACTTGTCCTGGTTTTGTGGTGGTTGTTGCTTTCGTGGGTTCCACGTCTGGGAAGTCAGTTCTGGCAGTGGGAAATCCTCTTGCCTAACAAGCAAGGAGTCTGCAATGCCATCCCCACGCTTAGAGCTGCTTCCCTTGGCCAGCCCAGCTGGTTTGGCAGCCCTGTCTCCAGGGCTGGAGCTCAGGTATCCTGTGCAGAGCAGAGCCTTTGCATCACTGGGCACGAATCCTCAAGACTGTTTTAAGACAACAAAGGAAAAGTTTAAATTCCCTCCTCAGTTCTTTTGTGTAAGCTCTAAAGCGGCACCATTTTCAGTGTCAGCAGCACTTAGAGCATCTGAAAGCAAGAGAAGTGCTTGGAGCAGCCTGCAAGCAAGCAGGGAAATACTTACTTCTCTCAACATGTTAAAGCCAGCCCCTGCAACACTGAGTGAGGGTGGAGGAGCGATGCAGACAGGTCTGGGAAGTGATCCACGACTTGCTGCAGAGCAGGGCAGAAGAGCTGGGACAAGCTAAGAGCTTCCTGTCTGCCAGTCTTTTGCCCTACCCAGGAGAACAAGGATCCCACAAAAAGACAGCTGAAAGCCTGGAATAACTTTGAAATGCAAACCCATGGCCATCTTCTCCCCGTGAATTTTCCCAGGAGCTGAGAAGGATCCCAGGCAATTATTGTGCAGAGAGCTCTCTGCAAACAGTTTGCAGACAGGAAGGGGGAGAAGTCTGGAGGCCTGGAACCAGGTGATAGAAGGAGAGGGAATGGCCCTGAAAGTCTGCCAGGGGAGGCTTAGGTTGGAGATGAGGAACAATTTCTTTGCTGCAAGAGTGGTCAGGGACTGGCACAGGCTGCCCAGGGAGGTGGTGGAGTCCCCATCTCTGGAGGTGTTCCAGAAATGTGTGGCCATGGCACCTGGGGCCATGGTTTGATGAGCATGGTGGTGTTGGGCTGATGGTTGGACTGGATCACCACAGAGGTCTTTTCCAGCCAAAACAACTATGATTCTCTGACACATTTGCTTGGGAATCATGGAGAGCAAGGGGAGAGTCATGGCCTGCAGGGAGCAGCCATTGGCGGGATACACGGATAACTTTTGGGTGGGCTGACCCCCTGGGCACCCCTTGAACCCTAACATCCCCTTCTGAGGGCTTGTTTGGCACTGATGATGTTAGCAGTGGATCAAAGAGGGCTCCCAGACTCCAGGTTTAAATCCAGTGGCAGATCAGGTGCCTCTGCCTCGGCTGTCAGACTGTTTTCACTTTAGCAGTTTCAATGCAAATGGAGGGATCAGAGGTTTTTCTTCACTGCAGACCATCAATGTGGCTGCTCCATGTCTCCATAAACAGCTTCTCCAAGGGGAGCTACAGAGATCCTCAAGTTATAGCAATGGCCAGGAGGAACAGCAGCAGTTTTGCAGGGTGAGAATGCTGGGTTTGAGGCATGCCCAGAAAATCCATCGGCAGCAGTAAGGTCTGGCTGACGTGCACTCAATGAATCCTCTGTATGAGCTCACAGGGATCCCCTGCAGGGAGGGATTTCCTGCACCCAACTTCGGCTTCCTCATCTTTCTGCTCTTGCTTTGCCACCATACTCTTAATCACATCCACCTTGGTGAGTGGAATGAAGCAGGCTGCATCTGAAGGGCTGCTGTGGCACAGGTGCTGCAGGGTGCTGCCTGCCTTCCCTTGCTGTGGCATCAGAGGAGCCTCTCTGGGGCTATTCACACTTTGTGGTTCCCCATTGCTAATTCAGCTCAGGCTTTGGCAGCACTGCTTAGGAGGTCTGCCAAGGAACCACATCTCCTGCTTCTGTGTTCAACACAATTTGCTCCTTGCTGGGTGTTTGGGATCTGCAAGTCCTGCTTGCAGTGTGCCAAGTGTTTTGTTGCTCCTTGTGTTCAGCTCAATCCTTTATGACAGCAAAGCCAAGGAAAATCTTCCCTGCGCTCTAAGCACACTCGAAACAACCTTACAGGTGTCCCCACACAGCCTCACAGACCTTGCTTTTGAGCCACATCACAGCTAATGCCTCCAGGCTCTGCCTCCTTGTTTATGAAGAAGGGATAGAGAAGGCCATTCATGGTCTGACATCATTTAGCACTGGACTGGTGAAAAAACACAAGGGCTCAGATGAAGCCTTTGGAGCAGTGACCTAAATAGAGGCAGCCAGCTACAAACCAGGGAATTTCTTCCTTTGCTGCCTGTGCTCCTACCCCAAGTTTGTTCAGAGGAGTTAATCTTCCTGCTTACACCTTTAACAACAACCTTTGCTCACACATAATTACAATTACCATTTGCAAGTGATAAATCAAACTAGCACCGAGTCTGCCATTAACTAAGACATCTCAGCCCATCGCTGAGCTCTGCTCTCTGCTCCTGCTGACAGTTTCCCTCTCCCTGCACCACCATGAAGGATACCCTGACCCCTCAGTGCCAGCTGCCAGGCAGGGCCCTCGGCTGCCAGGATCCAGCGTGTCTGAGGGGTATGAGAAAAAACTCAGAGCCAACAGAGTCCCTAACAAACCCCAGAATGGAGCCTTGAGAACTGCCAGTTCCTGCACCACCCAGCTGTGCCAGTGGCTGCACATTTGCAAGCACCCAACCTTGCTGCTGCAGGGCAAGGAGAGGCCAAGCAAGCTCCCTCTGAGCCAGACACGAGCAGCACAGAGTTCTGCTTGTCTCCTGTGCTGGCCAGCCATGGCTTCAGAAAGTTTAAACCCCAGGCTCAGCCTTGCTGATGGAAAGAGCCCAATAAGCTAGAGAGAAATGAACTCAGATCCTGACAGAGAGAAGCAGTGAGGTGCTGGAGATAAGGCAGAGCTAGCCACTGCGGGTGCAGCTCCAGCTTTCTCTTCAGGCTTCACAGACACAAAGGGGTTCACCTCCTCGTGGGTTAAGCAGATACCAGCTATCGCAGTGTGGACCCTGACATGCTCTCCTGTGATGTCACAGCTTCCACCCAAGCACCTCACAGACCCCAGGACGTGACAGAGCAGTTGTGGTGAGCACAGACATGCTGAGGGGATGGAAGGTGCCTGATACCAGGCAAGAAACACCAGGGCAGGGCAGCATTTATGCAGCAGATGCCCTGGCACAGCCTCTCTCAGGAAGGATGTTCTCATCCACCCTGGGGGTGACTTTGCTGGCAGATCTCTCCATCCTCAGGGGAGCAGAGGAGGACTCCAGCACCTGCTCTCTGCATTCTCTGCTGTGGCACTGATCAAGAAGGAAATCATTAGCCAGAGCAGGCTCCCCGCTCCCATTATCCCTAGCAGGCGTTGCACATCTCATTTGAAATGCACAATGCAAATATTTACCTCCAAGTGTCAAAGGAGACTATAAAGATCTTTATGGATCTTCACACTTCAAGGACTTAATTCATTAAAAATAATTATACATACGTGGAGATGCCTTCCAGAGTGGGGCTGGGGTAGGCCAGCAGGTGCCAAGGAGGGGAGCAGGGTGTGCAGGTCTGTGTGGCAGCCCTGCGGTGAGAGGAGGGCTCCTGCGCACCGCAGCACAAGTGTGTCAGCAGGGCTGCCAGGAGACCTCTCTGGGGCTCGCCATGAATACATCAGAGAAAGTCACTGCATGGCACTGGGGACTCCCAGTGCTGCAGACAAGCTCCTGTGTGCTTGCCCACCTGCTTTCCTCCCTGAAGAGTCCCTCTGCCTTTTAGTCTGAGAGCAGTTGTTGGAAACTGGCTTTGATTTTCTTTGCCCCTCAGGGCAAGCTCACACCCAGGCCCCCTGCCTGTGCTCCTTGGCCTTCCAGCACCGGCACCATCCCTGCATGCCAGGGGCTCAGCTGCCCACGGGCACCATGCTCAGGCATGGAGGGAAGAGGGAGAGCTCCCCTTGAGGGATCAGGATGGAGAAAGGGAGATCCTGTGGTGCTCCACCGCACATCCTTAGCACCAGGCATTGACAGCAACTTCTCCCCGAGGTGGAGATGGCTCCCGGAGCAGGGCCTGAGGACGGGGTGGTCATAGCCACACGTTCTGCTTCGTGCACTTGGAGCTCAGTTTGCAGCAGGTCCAGGGCAGCTCAGCCCCCTCCTCAGCTGGTGGAGCTTATCTGTCTTCATACAACAAGTTTGCACTTCATAAAATCCCCTGGAACTGCAGCGGCTGCAGCGACACAGCCCAGCTGCTGCTGCTGGTAATGAAAGTTTTATGGCATCTGAAGCACATTAGGACATTACTGGGAGTGTGTTGCCACATCAGACGTTTGCCTTTGACATCAGGAAGGTGGCAAACTAATGATGAAATGTGCTCCCAGGGTATTTCTGCTGTAATGCTGCCTATTACCCTCGACACAGGCAGGCAGGAGCCATGCTATCTTGCATCCCTGCAGATGATGTTTATTCACCAAGAGGTTCGTGCATGCAGCATAAATGGCACCCTCCTGCTGAAAGCCTGTAATTAGCTGAAATCCAAGAAGTGACAACTCTTTGCCTGGCCTGAAAGTTATTGCAGGAGATTCCCAAGTTTGAAGGGTTCCAGAGACAGAAAAGATGACCCTCATGGCTTCGAAAGAGCCACAGGAACAGAAGGCTTTGGGCTGGAAGGGACCCTCAGAGGGCATCTTGGCCACCCCCTTGCAGGCAGCAGGGACACCTCCAACCTGAGCAGGCTGCCCAGGGCCACATCCAGCCTGATCTTGAATGTCTCCAGGTATGGGGACCCAACCATGTCCCTGGGCAGCCTGTTCCAGTGTTCCACCATCCTCACTGTGCAGAACTTGTCCTGATGTCCAACCTCAATCTCTTCTGCTCCAGTTTGAAACCTCTTGGTGCTGCTGAGTGCCAAGGGATGTGGGTTGTAGGGAGCAAATTAGTACTTCATGTGGAAATAATCCTCCCCACTTCTTCTCTCTGTTTTCCCTTCCCCTCTACCCTCCCAGAGCTCTGCACACCTCCATTTCAGGGGGAATTCAGGGAATCAGAATCATTAAGGCTGAAAGGCAGCTCCAAGGACCCCCTGGACTCTTCTCCTCTCCAGGCTGAACACCCCCAGCTCCCTTGACCTGTCCTCACAGCAGAGGTGCTCCAGCCCTTGGGCCATCCTTGTGGCCTTCTCTGGACTCACTCCACAGCTCTGTGTCCTCCTTATGATCAGATCCAGCAAAGTAAAACTCATGGAGTGACCCCAAATGGTTATGAAAATTCCATCCCCTCCTGATTGGAGCCCAGGAGCCACAGGAGATTAATTAGTGCTGGGCATGTGACTTTGCAGGCACTCAGCATGGCTGGGGGGCTGGCTGTGTGTCCTGGGAGCCTCTGGTTCCCTGTATTTATAGAAAACATTGAAGATCCAGGGGATTTTGTTACAGGGGAGAGCTTAGCACTGGCAGGATGATTTTCCCTCCAAGATGCAAATCTCCATTTCACCAAGAGCTAAAGGGCTCTTTTCATAATGAGAATAATTCAAGGTAATTTTTCACCCATTAATTCAGGGCTGCTCCTCTGCAACTGCTTTAAAGTAATTTGTACAGCAATTGAGAAAAAACCAGTCAGAAAATGACCTTTCTCCCCCTCCCAAGGCAGAGGGCAGCCACTGAGTAATCCAGACCCACGTTTGCTCCAAGACAGGGACTGCAGTGCTTTCACACACCCCCTCTGCAGCCTCCTCTCTGGTGTCAACATGAAAACAGAACCCTCCTCTTTTGTGCTGAAAAATGAAAAACAACAGAGGGGGAAAAAGAGGAAAAATGAGAAAAAGGAAAAACAAAACAAAAGAAAGCAAAAGAAACAACCCAACAAACAGAGAGGGAAAATACCACAGCAGCAGCTCTGCAGTGTCGCTCTCCCGTCTGCACCAGGACTGCACATTACCTGCTTTGGCTCTTGCTTCTTCCCTGGGATGTTGCCTTGGAAGTTTCAGAAGCAGAAGGTCTCCAGCTGCAGTCCCTCACACCTCTGCAGGCTTCCTTCTCTCCCCCAGCTGCTCAGCTGCCCTGGCGTGTGCCAAAGCCCTTCCTGCTCACTTTATGTGCCCCTGAAGCCCCCAGATATGGCTTTAAAAGATGCAGGGCTGTTAGAAAAGGACTTTAAACAAACAAACAAACAAACAAGAAGCTGTTTGCCCTGGAATGCCTTTAGCAGCTGAGAAGGGGAAGGTTCACCAGAGAGCCCTGAGCTGCTGGGCACTTCAGGGCACTTGACTTTGGTGTGGACTCTCAGAAGGGGCTGAGTGCTCCTCCCTGCTGCCCCCTCCCCTTTTGCCATCCTGTGCCTTCCTTGCCCCTGTGGCCTTTGAGATCTTTGGAACATTCTTCTACTGGCTTCTCTTAGCCACCCATCAGCTGTGTTCTCCTGCATGCTGCTGCAGAGATCTGTAGCAATCCAAGTCAATTAGAAGATAAAGATGTTTAATTTAATTCTCCTTTGTTCCCTGATGATATTCAGGAGGGCAGCACATGGCACTTGCAGATGGATGGCAGCTAAACAGCCATTTAAAGCTGCAAGCAGAAGTGGAAGTTTGTTTTCATTCATTCTCTATCTCTCATTCAGACACAGCAAAACATTTATTAATCCTCCTCCAAACCATATGCCATGTGTCTAATGAGTGGTGGGTTCAGTTAATCACAGCAACCCAACCAGCTATGGCAGCAAACCCACTGCAGAGTAGGTGAAGAAGCTCATGCTGGAGATCTGAGTTACTTAAACAAGTGAGGAAGAGGAGGAATAGGCAGAGTCAGGGCCCTGCAGGAAGTTCAAGTCAATATTGAGCCAACTAAAACCTTCCTGGGTGCTTGAGGAGCTCTCTTGAGAGTTTTGGAGCTGCTGGCTCAGACACCTTTTGGGAAGGGTCATGCTGCACGTGGTGCTGGCCCTGCTTTGCCAGCTGGGGAGTCGCTGTCAGGGCTTAGCAGACTCAGACATTTATCATAGACTCATGGAAGTGTTTGAGGTGGAAAAGGCCTCCAAGATCATCAAGTCCACCCAACACCACCATGGCCACCAAACCATGGCTCCAGGTGCCATGGCCACACCTTTCTTGAACCCCTCCAGGGATGGGGACTCCACCACCTCCCTGGGCAGCCTGTGCCAATCCCTGACCACTCTTGCAGTGAAGAAGTTTTTCCTCCTTTCCAACCTAAGCCTCCCCTGGCACAATTTGAGGCCATTTCCTGCTGTCCTTTCACCTGATAGAATGGAGAAGAGACCAAGCCCCACCTCTTTCCGACCTCCTTTCAGTTTGTATTTACACAGGACCTCGTCTCACTCCTGCTTTAAGCTGTAAGGACCCAGTGGGAACTGGAGGCAGAGGTTTCCCAGCCTCACCTGGGCTCCTGCCTGAAGCCACACTTGACTCCTGCAGACATCTTCTGTTGAAGAAGTGAGATGACTGCTCAGAAACTGAGAGCACCAAACATCTGCAAACCCAGCGAGGCAGTGCTGGCGGAGCTCGGGGTTTCCCCTCCATTTTCTCCAGTTCCACCAGACTGTGGTATCTGTTGTGATCTCCTTGCTGAGGCAGCAAATGCTGCCTGTGAGAAATGAGTGTTGACAAATTCTGTGCAAATTCCTGAGCCTCGCTCAGTGCCAAATTACAACTTGCAGCAGCTCTTCCCTTCCCTTCCCTGGAAATTAGCCTGCGGTGCCTGCCAAGGCGGAGCGGAGCGAACAGCGCCGGGGAGGCACCACCAGGCTCCTTGCACTTAAGCCCTAATTCGACCCAAATCCCTGGCTTCCATCTTCCACAGACTCCACATGCTGGCAGCCCGCTCCTGCAGCGAGGTCCCGGAGTCCTTTGCTGGCTGCCAGCGCTGCTGCTGCTGCTCAGTGATAAATATTTATCAAAGCTCTGTGATCTTGCAAAGTGTGAGAACTGTCTGGGTGTTTATAATTGTTAGGACAAACATCCCCAGCCCTCCCCCCACCTCCCCCTCCTCTAATTGAATGACTCTTTTAAATGTGAGTGATTTTTTATTGGAGCCCCACATCCTTATGTATTATGTAACAATTAGCAATGATGTGATGGATAATTTTTTTGGATGGGTTCCTGATTCCATTACTCAGCCACTCGATCGACCAGTAATTATGAATCATATCTTTAATTAGCTGCTGCTCTTCAGAAACATATGAAAGCCAAGGGCATAAAGTAATTGGCATAAAAGTTTTCCTAATTAATTTATCTGCCCATGTGAGTAACCAGGGCTGGAGTCAGGGGAACATTTGTAACTGCAGGAAGGCCCCCAAAACCTGGTGTCAACCCAGATTTATATCCCTGGCTCAGGAAAAGCACAACAAGAAGCCACAAAATTGCATTAGCCCCAACTCCAGGGAGGCAGCACGGAGCACACTGCTCAGAGATGAGCAGAAACTTCCTATTGATCCCATTCATTCCCATCCTATTCTCTGGTGGCTCTTTCCAGCCTCTCTGCCCGGTTCCCTCGCTCCACACAGGAACAGTAATCAAGCACATTAAGCAATTCATTAAACAACAGCCCCACTGACCACAGGGAGTATCACAGCTAACACTCATTAGGCAGCCAGCAACTTTAGTTAAGCTGAAGAGGGCTGGGCAGTGCCAGGCTCAACTCTTTCTTGTCTCAGGAGTTGCTCATGTCCCACCCGGACAGCACCATAGATGCTGACCACGAAGCAGCAGCCCTCGGGCTGGCACAGTGCCTTTTGCACTGTGCAGAAGACACAAGGTTGTGTGTGTGTGGGGGGTGTGTGTGTGTGTGTTAATTCTCAGCCTGCCAAAGATGAAGTTAAAATCTGAGCTCACTGTTGAGTTGCTGAGATTTGTGCCTGATACCAAACTAAACCCTTACAGTATGGATGGTGGGGTTCTAGGTTCTTCAGATGGGATTTCAAGAGGGCAAAAGTTCATAGAATCACAGAATGGGTTGGGGTGGAAGGGACCTTAAAGACCATCTGCTCCCAACCCCTGCCATGGGCAGGGACACCTCCCACCAGCCCAGGCTGCTCAAGGCCACATCCAGCCTGGCCTGGAACACCTCCAGGGAGGGGGCAGCCACAGCCTCCCTGGGCAGCCTGGGAGGAATGAGATAAACCAGCAGCTGATTCCTTCTGTCACAGCCCTGTTCTGGCTTTAAAAGCCTCCCTCCACCACAGCATTCCTGCTATTCCCTGTTGCTGGCACAGAAATTATTAAGAGTATTAAAGGAAATTAATGGCATTACTGATTAGTGACACTTACCACTGCAGGGCAGACTCAGCCCTGCTCTAATCTGAAAATACATTTCTGGGATGTTTAATTATCTGAATCCCAATGATTAAACCTGCAGACCAGCCTCTCCACACTGGCATTCCCTGCTAGGACTTCAGCTTTCTTCCTAACCTTTGTGTCTCCCTGGCAAGACACCAGATTCCTGCTTCCCTCCTCTTCTGCACTGATGAAGCATTAGAGATGGTGACACCAGCAAATAAACCAAACCAAACCAAACCAAACCAAACCAAACCATTTCACTCTTGCCACATCTGGCAGCGTGGGGAGGGGCAAGGTCCTGGGGATACCTGGGCTGAAGGCTCACTTCAGCCTTGCTCTCTGGGGTGCTGTGGGCAGAAGCATGGGAAGAAGTGGGAAGGTCCTTGCCAGAAATGTGATGTTTGTCCTCTCTGGATGGACCCAGAGAATCCTACTGAGGAGAAGTCACAGAGAAAGCATTGTCCTACATTAAGGAATCACTGAATCACAGAATGTTAGGGGCTGGAAGGGACCTCCAGAGATCATCCAGTCCAACCCCCCTGCCAGAGCAGGGTCACACACCTCTGACAGCCTTGTGAGAAGAAGAGGCTTGGGTGTGTGGCTGATCTGGGCTGAATGTTTTGGGTTAACATGGACCCTGGCTCCACCTTCCTGGCAGTCCAGAGCCCATACACCAGTCAGAGCTCTGCCACTGACACCAGGTTTAAAGGGCTAAGAGAGCACTGTGCTCTCTCATGACCCTGCCTGAGACCCTCAGGCTACCACTGAAGAGCAGAGATGGTGACTCCTGCAAGGAACAGAAGTGTCCAACACCTACAGCTTGTGTTTGCTGTGCTGGGTTCTGGTACTGGCATGCAAATGCCTTTATACTGAGGTGTGGAGTGTATTAGAGATGATGAATGGCACTGAAATATCAATTTTATCCTTCCTGTAAAAGCAGAGACCATAACTCACGACAGGTGCAGCCTCCAGATGCCAGCAGTGCCTTTGGTTTCAGGGCCAGGAGCAGGCAGACACAGAGAATTTTGCTAATTCCCTCCATTACATGGTTGTGCTCTTACCTGCAGTGTGAGACAGCTTCTCATGGAGCTAGCAGGGCAAAACAAGCATTTGCAGTGCTATGTTCCTGGGATGTGGGCTCCTCTCCCTCAGATGTGGCCTTCATTCTGTCTCCAGTTGCATGTCAAATGAAATTGTGCCAGGGGAGGCTTAGGCTGGGGACTGGGAAAAATGTCTTTGCTGCAGGAGTGGTCAGGGATTGGCAGAGGCTGCCCAGGGTGGTGGTGGAGTCCCCATCCCTGGAGGGGCTCCAGAAATGTGTGGCTTTGGCACCTGGGCCATGGTGTGGTGGCCATGGTGTGCTGGGTTGCTGGTTGGAATGGATGATCCCAGAGGCTTCTTCGATCAAAACAGCTCCATGATTCTGTGCCTACACCATCAGCTGCCCCACCTGTGAACCAATGGACTGGGGCATTTTGTTTCTTTCTAGTGGTGTTTGGGGTCTTGCTGAATGTGGTTGCAAGGTGCTGGCAGAGAGGACGCAGTGTTAGAGCAGCTGGCAGAGGAATCATGATGAAACCCCCACTCCTCAAGCCCCCTGTGCCAAGTAACTCCCAGGGCCTGCAGACTGCCTTTGGAATGTCAGGTCTCTGCCACCCCCCAGTGCAGTGGGAGCTAGGATCAGCTGGAAATGAAACACTTTGCAACTTGAATTTGAAATCCATCCCAGGAATCTTCTTTTTATCTACCAAGATGCTACATTTTCCTCATACCTATTGGCAAAGGAGATCCAAAGGGATCTCCTTTGCCAACTATAGGAAGCGAGAACTTCATTAGGTCAAAAGAAGAGTTTATAAGTTCATTTAATCCTCTGCAACACTTGATTAGCAGTAAAGATGCCTGACAGTTCAGTCTGCTCCAGCAGTAAGGAGCCATGAGAACAAGCTGTGAATTGGCCAGCACTGTGCTGCCAGGATGGCACCTTAGATATATATATATACTGCATTAAAAAGGCTTAATGAATGTACCTGTGGCTTTGCCAGCTTTCCTTTCCTTAAGCTGATGGAAGTGCACTGTGTTGGAGCACTGTCCTGCCCCTGCAGCACCGGGTCTGTGTAGCACCCAACACCCACCCATCCCTCCTGCACACTGCCTTCTGCTGCACTGCCCAGCACTCACCCAAATCAGCCCGGACAGCTCCATGTGAATACCCTGACACAAACCTAATTAGAAAGCCATTTGCTGGCTTCTGTAAAGGTTTGTAATTAGGGGAGGGGAGGCTGCTGCACCAAAGCCTGGAAAGTTTGAGGGTTTCTTCCAGGCTTTACCAGTTGGATCCAGGAATAATTTCACCTTGAGTGCAGCAGGGATGGTGAGCAAGGAAAGATTAGATGCACAAAACCCTTCCGGTCTGAGGTCATCCTAGGCTTTTATCCAGCAGCTTGCTGCACTGGCAGATTGAAGCCGGTTTGAGGGTTCCTGCACCACAGTGAGGGGGACCAGTGACATGAGATGGTACCCAGGCAGAAGCTCCTGCAGCCCTGGCTGTCCCCTGGTGCAGAGCAGAGGTGCTCCCAGCCGAGCAGCTCAAAGCCAGGCTCGGCACCGAGATCCCGTGCTAGAGATCTACATAAAGAGGAGCAGCCTCCCGGTGAGAGCCATGCCCAGTGCTGCAGGTCAGTGGAGAATCCCTCCCTGAGAGCTTCCCTCTCCTCTGCAGCCACCCCCCGCAGCACGGCTCGGCACAAGCCTCGGATCCCTCCGGTGTGGGGCTTCTGCTCCTCTCAGCCAGCTCTTATCCTCCCCCTGCCCTTACGCTTTCCCCTGTCAGCTCTTCTCCCCCTCCCACCCTCAGCCATCGACTCCTCCTTCCCCCCACCTCCGGCATTACAGAACCGCTGCCTCCAACTCTATAAAACCCTTGGCCTCAAACCAGAGAAGACCTAAATGCAGGCAAGTAAGGATAAATTAAAGTGACAGGGTCTCAGCAGTGGAAATTAGTGCAACTCTTCTAATTGCATGTCTAGCCTGAATGATGGGATACTTAATTCCTACACATCCCAGACAATTGCTTTATACTAACATGAGCTCTGGGAAAAAGGCAGATTCCAGAGACATATGGAGCAGTAGATGGAGTGGAAAAATAAATCAGTTGTCCCAGCCAGGGTGGAAAAAATGCTTTATCTGCACTGTTAATATAAGGTGTTGTCACCATTCAGCCACAGTGCTGATGTCTCTGTTGTCCATTCCTGCTGCACAAATAGAACATCGAATAACCAGGCGGCAAAGGGGGCGTCAGGCTCTGGTTGGTGTTGCTTGACCAAGAAATCAGCTTGGAGTGAGGGGGTTGCATTCCTCCAGTTAGTGGACGCAGTCCTGACTGGAGGATCCCAGGAGACACAGTCAGGGGAGCAGAATGTTCTGCTCCACCTCTAGGACTGCTAATAAAAGGTTTCAAAACTCGCATGGGTTCTTATATCTATTTAACCTTTTGCCCCAAGAAGCAAAGAGCATCTGGTTAAGTGGGGAGTAAAAGCAGAGCTACTTTTCATTATCAAGGCTTAGAGCCAGACTCTGTGCAAGCCTGAGCTGCCAAGCCTGGGTTAAATGCTTGTTGCCTTCACTGCCTGAGGCCATCTAGCGTGTTTAGAAATGATTAAGTACTGCAGCCTAGAAAGGACCTGTCCTGAGCGTTCATCTCTGACTTCCAGCAGAAAAGAGAGCCTGGCAATGACAGAGGCAGATGGATGAGTCTCATTAGTATGGCGAAGCAGCCAAGCAGGCTGCCTTCCCAGAGCTGTCCGAGGGAAAGAGAGCAAATTAAAGCAGGAGCCCAGAAAAGCAACCCGCGAGTGCTTTAACTCTCTGGTACCTGGATTCCTCCCCAGCAGGTCAGGCAGCTGACTGTCCTCCCCAGGGAGCAACGAGCAGTGAGCCCATGGTGAGTGCTCGGCCGGCATGGAAATGCCCACCTGCCCAGCTCTCGTGTTTGCATCTGCTCTGGGGAGCCTTGGGAAAGCGCAGGGTGCCCACACGTGCTGTCCCTCACACACACACCTGCTCTGCTCC
Organism: Dryobates pubescens; assembly: GCF_014839835.1. Lineage (NCBI taxonomy): Eukaryota > Metazoa > Chordata > Aves > Piciformes > Picidae > Dryobates > Dryobates pubescens. The sequence goes on from NC_071639.1 coordinate 14,258,969, forward strand.
ATGCCAGGGAAGAGCAAACCAAAGCATCCTGCACTTGCAGTCTTCTTGTCAGGCTCAGTCCTCATCAGACCCCACAAAGCATCTTTGTCAGATAAGGGCACGAAGCACAAAGGCAGGGGGGGTCCAGTCTCACCCAAGCAAGCACCAGAGATACCCATGAGGGGGATTGTTGCCACTCTGCAGGAGAGCATCTTGCTGAGCAGGGCTTCAGCTGAAACAGCCTTGCACGAAGGAGCAGCAGCCCTACACTGAAGTGTGAGCAGTCCCAGGACAAGTGTTTGGTGACTCAATGGCACCAGATGCCCCACCTTGGAAGTCTTCATGGTGTGAGGGGCTGGCAAACCTGCAGCTGCTCTGAATGAAACCTTCTGCAAGACTGGTGAGAAATTGTATCAGTTTATTACCACTCTGAATTGATCCAGGCACCATCTAACCACGAGAGGAGAAAGAGAAAGCACCTGAAGTGCAGGCTGTGCTTTGCCTTGCATTCAGGATAAACACTGCAGAAGTGTCCCTGCTGCCCTTCAGCTTTTCCTGAAGAGTAAGGAGGACCAGAAGCCACAACTGAAAAGAAGACCTTTGTGAGCAGAGATCTAGGATCTGCTCAGTGGGAAAGGAGGAAAACTTTAATTCTCCAGCACAGGGAATTCTCCACCATCACCTCTCTGCTGCCAGTGAGGAGATGGCTGGAGCCACTTCAGAAAAGGGATCTCATGAAGGGTTCGTTTTTCATGGGGTCATAGGAAAAGACTTCCACAGCTGCTGTGGAAAGCAGGGTCCTTGGGCACTCTTTAGCCTCTGGAGTCTACAAGGACAAAGGTTTCAGCCATGTTAACATCTCTGTTCTCCTTTGCTGCTCAGCACTCTTGGCTTGCACTGCTCCCACGTTTGCCCAGAGCCTTCACTCCGCTGCTGTCGCTGTGCCCAGGAGAGGCTGGGAACAGAGATGGGCATTTTGCTTTTTCTGCTTGTTTTCAGTTTGATTTTTCTGTTCAAGCTGAATCAGAGGTCAGTGCTCAAGGGGTGCTAGGAGCCTGAATGTTTCTGAGGAGGAACAGAAGTGCTCTTCTCCAGTGTGGATCAGCCATTACAGCAAGGATTGGGAAAATGGGAGCTGCCACCTCCTCCCCAGTTCCCAAATTACTTAGCATTTGAAGCAGGAAAGATGACCTGGTAGAGCATCTTTGCCATCCCTGTACTTTCCCTTACCACCTTCTCCTCTCTGCTTTCCTCCACCTGCCAGAGCCAGGCAGCTGCCCTCTACCCACTGCTCATTCACCGCGTCTGGGCCAGGCTGTTAAAGCCACAATAAGCCAGGAGGAGAACATTCTTCTTTCTTAATCATCTCACAAAGATGATTATGGCACCTAAAAGCCTACAGAAATATTTCTTGTTCCCTTTTTTTGTTTAGCTAATAGAGATCAATGCCATTTTCCCCCAACTGCTTCAATTTAAGGTTATGTTAAGTTAGTGATTAACTTTCAGGTTTCCAGGGAGACCACGGTGGGCAACTAATCTGAGCTGAGATACAGGCAGAGCAGAGACAATGCTGATTTCTTGTGTTTAATGCTTATTTGAACTAGAGTATTTCCTTTGCTGAAAATCTAATCTGGAATCAAAAGCTACTTGAGACAGTGAATTGAAAGCTGTTCTTAATAAGTTCTTCCAGTGGTCAGATGCTTTTGATAGCACATCATTATAATTCCTCTCTAATCTGAATTTATGGAGCTTTCCCACTCAGCTGCTGAGCACCTCACACATTTGGGAAGAATGGGGGCTACAGCAAATGGTTCAAGCTTCAAACTGTGATGCTTCAGATGGATGCCTGGAAGATGTGGGGCTTGCTGATCAAAGAGATACTGTTCCGTGCTTCCAAAGCCAAGTGCTAGCCACAGAAAAGGATTTCAGCTTACCTCTCTGAAAGCCCCAGCTGAGGTATCACCAGACACTGGAAGGGCCAGAAGCCACAGCCACGATCTCTGCCATTCTTCACCCCTAGGTTTCTCACAAGTGCCCCAGTACTGCCAAGGCTGAGTCACCAGATGCCTTGCCCACGCCTAAAACCTATCATCATCATCAGGAGAGATGTTTCTCCTCTTAGCTTCATGCAAGGCTTGAGATAGACTCACCCAACTTCACCCCTCCCAGGAGCAGGCCACTTCCTTGAAGAGCTCATGTTAAGAAAAGAGAAAAGATGAGAGAAGCAGAGTGCTGTTTGGAAAGCTGGGGGAGCAGGGGAAGTACCACAGCACAACAGCTGCCCAGGCATCGTTGCTGGGATTCAGCTCTGAAGGCAAGAGAAGCAAAGAAGGGTTTTGCCCTCTCAGGAGTTCTGGGAACATAGCAGCTGAACATTTTCTTATGGAGAAACATATCTGGCAGTGAGGAAGGGTGAAAGGAGAAGGAGAAAAGTGGGAGATGGGAAGAGGATTGGAGGAGTTGGACTCCACCTGTAGCTCTCACCATGGCCTGAGGATTTCTGCCCGGGTGGCACCCTGTGACCACAGTGCCAGCAGAACACCTGCAGGCACACCAACACGCACCTGACTGCGTGTGCTGGGGGCACAGGCAGCTAGCACCAAGCCTGGCAGAGCTCCTGGCCAATGCTCTGAGCCCCCATGCAGGCAGGCTCCTGACTTGCAGGCAACTGAGCAGCGAGAGAGCAGCAGAGGCAGTGCTGAACTCCTGGGGGCCTGGGCTCCTGCCACCACTTACATTTGGGTGTGATCCCCAGAGGTGTTCAAGGTATGTGTGGAAATGACACTTTGGGACATGGTCTAACAGCCAGTGGTGTTGGGTTGATGGTTGACATGGATGATCTTAGAGGGCTTTTCCCACTGAAACAGTTCTATGGCTCTGTGAGAATCCCTGTGCCTCACTTGCCAGCTCTCCAGAAGCAAGAGAGATGTCTCCTCCAAAACAACAGCAGGTGCCAGTGACAGGAGAATGCTGGTGGACAGGGGTCAGGAGTTATACTGCTGTGCTGACCTCAGGAGAAGAGAGAAATTGCAGTAGCTTTACAATCAGATTTAATTACATATTCCAAATTGACCATGAAATTTTATCATTAGGTAACTAACCTCTTTCAAGTGGGAAAGGTGACTGATGGAGTGAGACAGCCTCACTGACTGCTACTGCTTCACCTGCTTTCCTGGGCCTCCCTAATGCACCTCCTCATCCTTGAACTTCATCTGAGGAAGGAGCAGGCTTTGTTCAGGCCATTTGCAGAATGAGGAGATGCCAACTTCCCCCTCCTCTCTGGTATTTATTTTAGCTCACAACACGAGAAGGAGCCCTGGAGTTAATCACTTTCAATCAATGTCAGCCACATTATTACTTAATGGGAATTTATCCCTCCTAATATTATTTGTTTGTGAGCCATTTTCTGATGTATTACATCCAGTTAACTGCCTTCTCCTCCTCTGCTCTAAGTGGAGAAAAAAGGCAGGCTAGAACCAGTGAATCTGTAAACATTGGCATAGAGAATTCATTCTACTCGATCATAATGAGGACACAAGTCAGGAATGGGATTTATTTCTGCAGGCCTTGTGTGGCAGGCTCTACATGGAGCTATCTTCTGCTTTTGAAGCCTTGTGCCAGCTGATTCTGAGCGGGCCATTGCTTCTGATGACTACTCTGAAGAGGAGTTATTCTATTGAAATGGAATTCTCTAACCAGAAAATCTGTACCAATATTTCTGATGAGAGGAAGAATAACTTTTAGCTAGGAATGGAACAACTTCTGCTTTCCATCTCGCTGTGCAAGCTTCTCAAACCCCATATGCAAACCCTACACTCCAGCCTCTTCCAAGCATCCCACTGGGCTGCCTCTGCCGGGTGTAATCCCTCTTTTGTGGCTGGGGGGTCTGGGAGAACATTTCAAACCTGCAGGTTTGCCTTGAATGAAGCAAACTCAAATCAGAAAAGAACCCAAAAACCTAGATTGGCCTGAACTGCACATCTGAACTGCCCAGGAACTCTGCCTTTGCTATGCTCCACTCCTACTCTGACCTCATATTCCCTCTTCCTCCTGTAGATCCCCTTCTCCTTTGCATCATCCCAATCATTAAGCAAATGGCTCTGAGTAATAGTAGAGGAACAAGTAGATGGACCTTGAATGAGAAAGGAATGAACTGCAGCTGACATAACTCTTCTTAGAAAGGACTTCCTGGGCCATTATTACTTTATAGTGCAACAAAAGCCTGACCTGAAAGTTAATAAAGAGAGCATGTTTACTAATTAGGCTTTATTCTCATTGGTCCATGCTAATTGCGAAATATCAATCTATCTCACTTATGAATATGCAAATGGGTGTCAGGGTGGCACAAGTTTCCAGCACACAGGACTCTGCTAGCTTTAATTAGATCAAAAGTGGGTCCAGCTCCAATTCAACAAGATGGGCCCTACCCTTTAATCAGGAGAAGAAGTTTGTCTCCTAACAGTATCTTCTTTTGACAGTCAGCAAACACTAATTAACAGACATAGCTATATTAATTGCATTACTCCACTGTGCTCTTATCAGCTGGTTGATGTTGCCTGTTTGCTAATGCAAATAGTTGCTGCTTTGGTAAAGTCAACTTGCAGAAGTCTTTCTAATGCTAACTAGCAATCAATGCAGGGAAGATTTCTCAGATTTCTGTAGGGAATTCTGCATAATAGATGTGTGCTGCCTTTGGAGGGATCCACGGCCATTTAGGATAATTATTCCTCAGAGCTGAACCTATCACATTATCAGCTCCTGCAGAGGATAAAGAACACAACTTATTTGTTTAAGAACAAAGGACTATCATAATTTCCTTTAGGAATCACTAACTCACTAAGTTAAATGAAGATGTATGACAATGGAAAACTTGCATTTATAGCAATTATGTGTTGGGGGTTTTTCCCCTTAACATTCCTTGAGCATCTTTTAAAAGGCACCTTCCTGCTTTTACCAAGTAGTGGCTTCCCAGCCCTGCAGTCTGCGCTCCCACGGGATGGGTTTACACCAGCTCTGGTCAGACACAGCAGGGATGCCATCACAAACTTCCACCTTAGCTGGCTCAGCCAACCAGATGTGGATTGTGCTCCTCTGGCCTGCTGACCCACGAATCAGTTCCTGCCTCAGCCAGTTTGGAGTGAAAGTGCCAAGCTGTCAGGCCTGGGAAATCCCTACCTAACCCCCCGGTGTCCGGTAGAGAGGCTGAAGCTCGGTTCCCAGCACAGAGTATTGCACCTCCCACCTTCCAGGAGGTGAATTTAGTGACTGCACCCTGGGGTAAAGGGGCACAGATGCCATCTTCTGCAACTGAGTTTCAGCCTCTCACATCTTCTGCTTGTGCCTCAGAAGAGTAAATCCAAAGGCTGCATTAGCCTTCAAGAGAATGATTGAAGTGAACTATCTCAGGCTAAGGAAATTGGGCTCCTGCCCTTTTGGCTCTCCCCTCCTCTGCCAGTCAGCCTTAAAGAACTTTTAGTCTCTTGTGCAATTTAAGCCAGATTTGAAAGAGGAGCTGAAGCCTCAGACAATGAAGTGCACTTTCTGATATCTGCAGCTGGGAAGTGGGGAGAGTCCCAGGATCCAAAGCCCACTGACAGGAGGCCAGGCCGAGCTGCGCTGCGCTGCGCTGCGTGGGGCGGTGGTCGCCAGCTGCCCCATCTGCATATGCATGGCTGCAGCCCAGCCAGGCCCTGTGCTCCTGCTTGCCTGGCAGATGTCAGAGGGCTGCAGAGGGAGGCAGAGCTATTGTGGAGGGGGTGAGGCAAGGAAAGGGGATACGTATCTGCAGGAAGCCAGGCTCCACGAGCTGGGGCACTCACAGGAACACTTTTTCATTTCTGGGAGGACAAAATGATAAGCACTGGAGGGCTGCATCTGACCAAATGCTGCTCTTTTGTTCCAGTTCCTCACTCAGCTAATTAAAACCCCCTCTGTTGTGCAGCCTGAGGTTTTAGAAAGGCAACCTGGGGAAAGTTCTACCATCCATAGAAAAAACTGCACTCAAAGTGGTTTCCAGTGCTGGTAGGCAGCATCCATTGTCACCCAAAGAGGCAGAAGGGCCATGATGAGGTAGAAAAGAAATGTGGGGTGACCAGTCAGGGAATGGTGGCAGCAGTGGCAAGGAAACCAGAGGCCTCTGGGTTAACAGGGCTTGAGAGCAGGAGCCAGGGCGAAAGCTGGGAGATGGCAGCACGCTGTGGTGAGCTCTCAGCACACACACCTCTGAGAAATGGCAGTCACCACTCTGTCAGATTTCCCTTCTCACCTCATAGCAACTAACCCAGATCCAGGGCTTCAGAGACAAGCTCCTTTTCCCTTTAGAGGGCCTGTAGCCAATGACATCACCCAAAGAGCATTTTAAATTCATCTCATAGGCTGCCACCCTACAAAGTCAGTCAGAGAACACAACCAAATCAGTGCCACTTGATGAAGAGCAATCTTGGTCTTGTGGGCCCCTTGAGCTTGTTCTTCTCTCTGAGAAAACCTCTGTGAGGGGCTGCCCACAGAGAGGTGTGGGGCAGGCAGGGACATCTGCTTGCCTGGCTGAAAACCTCCAGGAGCTAGGCACCAACTCAGCGTGCAGCAGCCCTCTGGAATGCAGACCTGGTCCTCATGGTTCAGAGACAAGGTCCTGCAAAGACAGGCAGAGCACCAAAGTGCCCTTAGAGAACACTTCTTGAGCAAGTTCTGGTTCTACACAGCCAGCAAACCCCTTCTTAGACCCCACTGTGTACTTGGTGAGCAGAGCTGGACGTGGAGCATTTGCAGCCTGGCTTGGTGAGTTGAGAAGCATGAACAGCCATGACTGTGAGGGGCAGGGCTGGCTCCTCTGGGTACAGCACACAGCCCCCACTGGCAGCAAAAGTTCTGGAGGCAATTGTCAACAGTCTCCTCAGCACAAGGAAGAAAGGGGAAAAAAAGAAATGTTACCTCTAGCCACCCTCTTTGCCAAAACTTTAATCCTTATCAAATGGAAATCACCATCTGTCCATTAGATCAATGCCTGGCACTTGGGCCTGGCTGCTGTAGCTGTTATGGAGCAGATACCATAGGAGACAGAGGATAAGCGAGGCTCCTGCGTGGATATTTGGTCAGGTTTTGCTCAGCCTCTCCAAATGAGATAATTAGCTATAGCTTTCTAATTTTAAACTAGTGTAAGTGGTGCAGATTAAGTGACTGTAATCTCCCTTATCCACTTTTCTTTTCACATACATGCATAATGAGCCTTTTGTCTATAATTTTGGTGTCACACTAAAAACATTCAGAGATGTAAGGAGGAGATTTTTTTCCCCTCCTGAGTCTGAGATGTAAAAAGTTCTTTATTAGCTAGGATCAGTCTTGACAAATCAGTTCAAAGTTACTCTGTAGGATAAGCAAATACCAAAATGCTCCAAACAATCTGCAGCCCTCTGATCCCCAAACTGCACAAAGTCTGTGCATCTCTCACGCTCTGGGAGCAGTCACAGTGCCAGCCCACGTGGCTGTCATCACTTACAGACCTGTGGGCCCTTCTTTGAGCTTCCTGTCACAGCAGAAGGACAAAGCAATAACTGCAGCAACCTGGCAACTGCTGGGGCTCAAACCTGCACTCCAGGGCTTCTCCAGGCTGGTGTGGTGGAAGGTCTCACAGGCACACACTTGACAGCAGCTGCCTTTGTCCCCAGCCCTTTGGAAGCCTGTCCTCCCTGTGGCGACTGCAGAAGCTGGCTTTGTTCCTGGGGGTGCACATGGGATGGGCTGGATGCAGAGATTTAATCCATGCCATGGAATAGAGTTGCAGAATCATTAAGGTTGGGAAAGACCTCTAAGAGCATCAGGTTCACCCAGCAGACTCAGAAGGCGCTTTCCTCCCTTTCTCTGGGTTGGACCCATCTGTCCACGCAGGTTCTCTGAGCTGGGCAATGTGGCCTACAGCTGAGTCTTGCCACCTCAGCCCTCTGTGCTCTGCCCTGCACCCCAATGCCACACACAAGAGGCTCTCAGGGGCACTTAGCCCTTCACATTGTGCAGGCAGCAATCATCTCCCTTACGGCTTCCTTCCTCGTTCCCAGCTCCTCCAGGGCAGCCCTGCAGACACCTGGCTCAGGGGACAGTGACAGCAGTGACTGCCACCCCCATGCTGTGTCTGTCCATGGGGTGGGTCACACAGGTCAGCTGCTGGAGGTGTTCTGAGCTGTGCTTGCAGGTGTGATGGTGTGGGCTGATGGCAGGGAGGAGGATGGGTGGCAGTGCCCACTTGGGAGTGCTGCTTCTGGTGGCAGTGCTGCTACAGCACACCTCAACTGCCTGTGGGGCCACAGAGCTAAGTGGCACCATGAGTGCTCGGATCTGGCCTCACTGTGTGTGTGCCAGCTGCACTGAGCCCTGTGCCAGCTGCAGAATGAGGCCCCACAGCTGATGCTGGAAATGGAAGAGTTTGTACTCAATAAAGGCTGGGCAGGAATAGAGTGGAGGGCACTGGGCAGCCTGAAGGGCTTGAGCCCTAAGCTCCAGCTGACATCTGAAGCAGCCACATCTCTGCATCCAGCACAGCACCAAACCAGCAGCCAGCTCTGCCTGGTTAGCTCAGGAGCCACACCTCCCCCAGCTCCCTCTTTCTTCCTTCCCTACCCCACAGGCTTTTGCTAACTGTTTTAAAGTGCTTCTCTCAGTGAGTAATTGCCACCTTCTCCTTGTTTAGATTAAGTTGCTGTCAGTTCATTTTGATCCAGATTCCTGCTCAGACATTGAGAACTGCTAATGAGACAGTGTAAGCTGAACCCAAAGATTTTCCCTGCTTTAAGCATTCTCAGAATGACCTCAGACACTGGGCTACAGGAGGGCTGTGGTTACGTGGTGGCCACAGCTCCCCACAGGATCAAGGGCAGCTTGCACAACTCGGATCCCACAGACTTTTGTGGAAAATACTCAAAACACAATTAGCTCCAATGTGGTTTTTAAGCTGTCCAGAATACGTCCAGCTGAGGTAGATTTGTGCTGCTGGACCTGCCAAGAGCAGAAAGCATTTCCCGGGGAGGGGAGGGCTGCCCCACTTACTTGCAGCTGTTACTCCTGAAGGCTACGGGAGATGATGCACATTTTAGTACTCAGGGACATCAGCTGTCAATCCTCCTGATCAAACCGCGGTGATGTGGCTACTGCGGGGGTTACTTTGCGCCGTGCAGCTCCCACTCACTCGTCAGGAAACCTCGAACCCTACAGATGACTGCAGAGGATGCGGCTGGAAGTCAGCCCCGGAATGCGGCCAGCGAAAAGCAGCCCCCCCGGAGGGCCTTGGCACTGGTTATTGTGTTTCCCTTGACCAGAAACATTCCGGGGTTTGTTTGTTTTGTTACCTGAACCTGTGTCAGGGTTTCCGAGGAGCTGTTACAAACTGCCATTGAAATGAGCGAAGCCGGCCAGGGGAGCAGATGGACAGAGCCTGGCCGCAGGATGCTCGAGCCCTGGATTTCATAGGGATGGGAAAGAGGCAAACGTCAGGGGGTCCAGCAGTACCAAGGACTGGGCAGGTGGAGCACAGACACACAGCCACCCCTGGCACTAGCCCTCTGCTGCGTCAGGGGAGTCCTGTTGACTGCAAGTCGAGCTTTCAGTCTCCAAACAGAGGCAAAATCTGCCTGTCCCTGCCTGACGCTGCTCCAGAGAAGCCAGGGGCATTCTCTGGCATCTCATGGGAGGATTTGCTGCTGCTGTGCTCTGGCAGGTGCCCATTTCCTTAGAGTTGGCTCTGCTACAGCTTTTCAAGCCATCAAACTGGTTCTGTATTAGCTTCTCATTATTTTTTCACGACACCTCCCAGCCACTGTAACTTCCTCAGTGCTGCAAGATTTGCAGTCCTGAAAGCAAGCCCTTTGCTGGCCCAGAGGATAATGTGATGTCTTTCCAGTTTGGCTGTGTTCCTCCCCCAAATCCCCACAACAAAACCCAACCAAAGCCCTCAGTAAGACACCAACCCAGAGGAGCTACTGAATGAGGGTACCTGCTAGGGAACTAATTCACCAGAGCCTGTTTCACAGCAACCCAAAGAGCACAGGGCAGCATTACTGCCCAGCACAGGATGATGTGAAGTGGGGTAAGAGCCACAGAGCAAGTGCTGCCTCTGAAACCTGCTGCTGACAGCTTGTGAGGACTAATTGCTCTGATGATCCACTTTCAGGTTCTCTCCTACCTTGGGTGACAGGTTGGACTTGATGATCTTTGAGGTCTTTTCCAACCTTATTGATTCTGTGATTCTCTGATTCTCACCTAACTTCCCCTCCCTTTGCAGTGCTGTTCTCAATAAATCCATTTATTGCCCAGTTGCTGTTTCCTGATGTGTCTTTGTTTGAACACGGCAAGAGTCAGCGTGGGAATCTTTTGTTATGCAGAACTCCTGCTCCAGTGGAGCTGCAGCCACGCTGCTCCTTGGCTTTTGGGTGGGTTTTGGTTGGTTGTTTGTTTTCATTATTTATTTAATAAAGGCCATAGAAGTTGTCACTAATTGGAGGGGGTTTAAGTTCCTGTAAAGTGGTCAGGTTCACATCAGAAAATGCATGAAGTGGGAATCTGCATCTGCTGCACACACACCAGAAGATGCATTCAGGTAGAGTCCTCTTTAACATTTTGCTACCAATGATATTTACACTCAGGCTGTCACAAAAAATAAGCTTGTTAGGGGCCCCAGGTTATTGTGCAGCAGTAATGACATCAGGTTAACCCCCCCCAAAACCCCTCAGCTCCCAAGCAGACCAGAGCAAACCCCCCTACCCATATAGTTTAGGCCAAGCTGCCAAATCCTATTACAAATTCAATCCTATTAAAATGTTCCCAGGTTTAAGCCTGCTTTGGAGTTTTTCACAGGGGTGCATGACCCCAGCCCAAACCCCTCCATGTGTGGCCGAGGGACCTGCGGATAATTGTAAACTTCAGGGGCTCCCATTAATCTGGGCACAGTCAGATATTAGCCCTTGTAAATCAGCACCTAAACAAGGACAATGGTTAAAGCCAGCAATAGGCTTTTAATGAGGCAGATCAAAAACAAATGGAAGCAGCAGGACACTGGGATCTGCCAAGGAGGGGCAGGGGAAGCCAGGGGGCTTTGTCCTCCTCCCTCCGTGCAAGTAGATGGAAGGAGCCCAGGCCCTCTCCTCTGCAATGTCTGCTCCTCAGGGCTGGGCAGATGATGGCTGCCTGGGAAACAGCACAGGACTCAGACTCTCCTGCCTGCTGGTCACCTCCTCACCACCACGCAGGCAGAGCCCTGCTCCCACCACTGCTGGGCAGCACGCGGCCATGGGCAGCAGGGAGGGAGCGTGGTGGTGGCAGCCATGGGTGGTGAAGTGAAGGGAGGTGGCAGATCCCACCCTGGAGCTGGGCATGGCAGGAAAGGTTGCAGCATTAAGTAACAGCAGGGACACAAAGTGTTGCTGGTGTGCCAAGCATAGAAACCATTAAGCCTCTCCTGAGGATGCTGCCCCTTAGTTCATTGATTCCCTTTCTCCCCTGGAAGGGTTAAACACCAAAGGGGAGGAATGCAATTGCTGCCTGTGCAGTCCCGAGGTGAGCACACTCCTGTTGCTCCCAAGCCTCATGCTCCTGCTGGTGCCCTGCAGTGGAAGGGGCACCATGAACAAAGAACCTGGGCTGTGAGGGCAGAACTGGGCATGAAGGCCCTGGTTAAACACACTCTGCCTCTTGCTTTTTGCTGTGCTCTGGTCAAGCACCTTTGCACTGGGGGCAGTACTGGCTTACAAAGCACCTCCTGCTGGCTTGGCTGAGCAGAAGAGAGGGATGGGATTTTAGGGCAGACACTTAGAGGATTCTCAGACTCTCCTTACTCTGACACCAGCCTTTGCCAGCAGGACCCTGGAGGCACTGGGAGCTCTGTGTGTGTGGTCAGTTCACTCTCACTTCCCTTCTTCCTCAGAGAGATGTCAGGAGGTAATTCTAGACACCTGCTTATCCTCACTGGGAGTGCTGCATGCCACTTCCCTGCTCCACGTGTGTGTAATTGCAAAGCCAGCAGGGGATATTGGATGATATTAGGAGCTATGGCACCATTAGTATGCACTGCAGCTTCTTCTCTCCAAATACAAGGTGTGCACTCTGTTGCCATCAGGCAGGAAACCACGGGAGAAGGAAGTGATTGTCCAGGCAAGCCGAAGGGATTAGAGCGTGGCTTTGGGGTGCTCAGCCCATCCTTTACCAACCAATGTGTTCTCTAGGCTGTCCTGTCCCACTGTCCAATGCAGGTGGTTTCCCCAGGATCAGCTGTGGGTTCTGCCTTTGTTGTCACCTGCAGCTGTCACACTCTCTTGATGTGCAGCTTGCTGAGGTCAAGCACAAGCCACGTTCTGCAAGTGCCTCTCTTCAAAACACTCCCTGCCCACAGGCCTGAGCAAGAGCTGCTCTCAGCATCACCCTTACCTTGTGCCTCTGTTAGAGCTGCAGGCACTGCTCTGCCCAGACTGTGTGCATCCAGACTCCTGCTCAGGCACTGCATGCCTACTGATTTTGCCAGGCAGATGGTACTGGTGGCAGTAACTGCTCAGAAGTTAGATGCCCACTCTGTGTCTTGATGCCAGCAGTAGTCACTGGCAAGAGATTGGCCTCTTCAGAAGGCAATTGATGTGTTTGTCTTCAGAACCCATCTTGGAGTGAGAGAAGCCTCCTGCTGAAGTGCAGCTTTTCTGTCTAGAGGGACTCTACATCACTTAGAGATCTAAGTTCTCAGCCATCACTGATCAGTCTCAGCTTGGTGATTACCACACATCACTGAATGCCACAGGTCCTCCTTCCCTGCCTGCCACATTTGGTGACTCTCCATTCCTCCCTAGCTTTATCTTAACTGAATCTTACAGCACACAGCACTGTAACCCAAACTATTAACTGCCATACTCATTATCACCATCATCTTGCTGTGGAGGACTTGCCTATTAATCATGGCAGCTCTGGTGGTGAGGGAGGTTCATCAGCCCAGAGGAGGCAGAACAATGCACAATTCCCAGTACCCCTCTGCAGGCTGACCCTCAGAGCTTGTTGTGAGGTAGAGAAGTGTTGGTGGTGATGTGTGGCACAGAAAATCAGAATGAAAGGATGCATACTGCACAACGCTTCAGATTATTGTTGTGCCTTAAGCATGGTAAAAGATATCACTAAAATGCTGCAAATAAACCTCTTGTCTCCGAGTCTGCAACGTGGGTTTGTAATCTGAGGGGATCTGGGGAAATGGAGCAGCGTTACATGAGCCAAGCTCTCGCCTCGGTCTGGAAGCTGGGGAGTTGAGGGGAGGGAAGAGGCTCAAGTGCAAAACACAGGCTGTGTGCAGCTCTGGGACACAGTCTGCTGGAGGCAGGAGCTTGTAGGTGCCTTGGAGTGAAAAGCTTACCAGGGTGTTCTGAGAATTTGCATGGTAAGTGTCCCTGAAGTCACAGGGCGCAGCCCCAGCCCTGCTTAAATCAGTAGGTGAGTGATTTAATAAACCTTTCCTCTGACTCCAGCGCTGCCACTCTTGTTGTTACCAAATCTATTCTGTGGGCAAAACATTGAAATCTTTCAGGGGCATTAATTGTCCCAGGAGATAATCAAGCCAGGACATCGTGCTATGTCTCACTTAAACCACGTAAGTCAGGAGAGCAGGAAACAAAACGAAGGCCACGGGGCGAGAGAGGGCTTTATTTGTTTATGTGTTTGTTTGCTTGGCTTGTGGAGAGCTCCTCAGTTACATCTCCGACGGTTTGGTTCAACTCTGTTGCCTGAACTGTAAAATATTAAAGATCCCAGATAAAAAAAGTGCTCCCATGCTTCAGATCTGACCAATTCCATTACGTGCACTACTGAAGGATGAAACTTTTCTCTGGGCTCAAACTGCTGCCATGGAATATTTATATTTGATATAAAGCTATCTTCAAGGAAACAAGCAGGCAGAGGCAAGCAAGCAGCCATAAAATGACTTTTTTCATTCTGAAGTAGGTCAACACTGGGCACATTACTCTTACTGCAGCAGTCATGTTGAGCTTTTCCGTGAGGGGAGGATGTGTCTATGAGGTTCTCCCAGTCTGTATTGATCCCTGTGTCACTCCGGGGTGATGAATTTCTGTGCCCGGCGAGCCTCGGAAGCGCTGCTTCCCCTGACTTTGTCTGCTGCTGGGGGCAATGGCTTTGGCCATTTCAGTGCCCATCCGCTTTGCCATCAAAGGACTTCACATTAAAGGAAGCTTCATGCATGTTTAATGTCTGTTACAGCCTCGCCAGGCTCTAAACTCCTTGGTAGACGCTAGCCTGCTGCAGGAATTCTGATCTGTGCCTTTCCCAGCCTCCAAAACGTGGCTTTGTCTCTGGGAAACGATCCCAAGTGCTAAATACACTTGGAAGCAGTGAGACCCTCCATGTATTGCTTTAGGACCCTCAGATCCAGACACATGCTCATGACTTCTCTGTGGAATGGGGGGGTCCATTGTGGCCTTTGGAGGCAGGGCAATGAGCAAGGCAGGGTTCTGGTTCACTGTAAGAGTCACCCAAGGCAAAGTTCTCTTAAGCAGCCTGCTCTGAGCACTGAGAAACCACAGCAGCCTCCTTGCTCTAATTGCCTTACAGCTCTGATCCTGAGGATCCAGAGTCACAGCTTGGCTCCCATGGAAGCATGGGAGACTCCTACTTCACAGAGAGGAGGAGGCAGAATTCCTCTTTGTCAGGCTGGCAGAGGAGCAGCTTCCCAGCCTCCCACGTGCTGTGGGAAGCTCCTGTGCTCTGGTTTTGGCAGGTGGTTCTGTGGACGAGCTCCTGAGTTGATTTGCTCAGATGTGCTGTGTGGACAGCTCCAGAAACGGGAGGGATTTCACTGCTGATGGCCACAGAGCCTCTCCTGCTAGCTGTGTAGCTATCTGGTGCCTAATGGGAGCAGGATCTGTTCCTCCTCAGGCAGTGTGGGTGACACTGAGGGTTATGATCCAATCAGAGTTAGAAAAGGGGAGAGTTTGTGCCACTGAGATTGGGTTCATCTCCAGACAGGGATATATTGTTTTTCCTCAACATATCACAGTATGTCAGTTTTAAAAAGCATTTTTAGGCTGCTCTACAAAAGATTAGCTCTGTAGGAAATGTTAATATTTGCTCAGAGTAATTCCTTTTTGCCAGGCTTCAAAAAGTAATAAAACTTCAGTCCTGGCTCTGCTTTGTGTGGTCCTCAGACAGGCCTGCAAGTCAAATACCAAAAAAAAAGGCGAGAAATAAAATGCAAAGAAATCCTCTGAGCCTCTGACACCTTCTGAGCCAGGCTGAGTGGAGGAATGAATCTCTTCCCCTGTGGCCACCTGGTGCTGTGGTGGTCTCTTGAGAAGACAGCGTGAGGCAGGCATGAGGGCTCTGTTCTCTTGCACAGAATTTCCTCTCCTTAATGTCACCAGGCTGTGCTGGCAAAAGGAGATAGCCAGAGGTGGCTTCCCGTCCTCTCTAGCCCATTTAAGAGGCAAAAGATTGCTCCAGGGGCTTCTTGCTCTCTGTCCCTACACAAGAGTTTTTCTTCCCTGTGTGCTTCTCCCCACTGGCAGAAAACTACTTTTTGGAAGCATTCCAGCAACAGGCCAAGACCACCATGCCCGTGAAGATGAGCAAAGGCGACAAGCCCAGGCTCCTGCCCTTAATCCCCTGCCAGCACATCAGAGACAGCAATGCTTGGTTCTTCCATGCCTTATGCCACCCAGCACTCCATTCACACAGTGAATGCCAGGCTCTTTGGTTTCATCAGTCACACCTCCTCTCTTCTCCCTTTCTTCTGGCTCCATTTTACCTACCTTTTTCTACTCTTCCCCTTTAGATCTTCCTTGAGGTGTCTCAGAAGAGCCTCCAGCCCATCCCGGCATCTTCCCTGTGCTGGTGGACCCTGTGCTGGTCTGCCAAGCGTGGGCCAAACCAGCCTCCCATTTTAGGGTCCCTGTGTCTGTTCCCTGGTGTTTTGCTGGCCGTGGGGGCTGCCCTAGGCTGGCTGGTCAGGCAGAGCTGGGGTGCCCGTGGCTGTGCCCTGCTGCCGCAGCTCCGGGGGGGCGCCGGCAGCACCGCGCGGCGCCCGTGCTGGCGTGCCAGGCTGCGTGTTGTTAGCAGGCGAGCAGAATCACTGGGAGCTGCTGGAGGTGCAATTAAGGCTTTCTTCCAGCTTCCTTTCATGTGTGCCAGATTGGCCTGGCCTGCCATTTTATTGAGCCTGACAGCAGCTTTCATCCCCGCGACACTGATGAGAGTGCCGAGTTGCTCACACCATCAGCCTGCCAGCTCCAGTGGACAATCTGAATAGCTGTGATCCTACATTAAAATGTCAGCATTAAGGGAGGAGAGTGCACCATTTTGTTGCACAGCTGTAAAACCACTTCAGCAAGGCTTTCAAGCTCATTATTGCACAAGCAAGGGGTTTCAAGCATGAGTGCTCATGCCCTGTTCTCGACTCCCCTCCTCTCCTCAGCCCTGCTCCTAGAAATCCACTTTTATTTTAATTTTGACATTCTAAGGTGGTTTTCCCTGCCTCACCCAGGAGCAGCTCTCAGGCTGGGGCAGCAGCGAGGCTGCAGACACACAACACAAACTTTACAACTGTGTGGCAGGCCGGGGGCAGGACTGGAGGGGCTGCCTCGGAGAGGCAGGGCTCAGCGCCAGGGCGTTGCGTGCAGGCTGTCCTGGCAGTGCAGAAACAACAGGCTCCCAGAGGGGGGTCTGGTCAGTGGCTGAGGGGAATTCATTATTCAAACAAATAAAGACAAAAAAGAAGGTGTAACATCTAACTGCAACACTTTCCCTCCTCTAGGACATATCTGCTCACAGATTCCTCGTGAGCAGAGCCCTTCACCTGTTCTGCACTGTGCTGTGCGCTCTGCAATGTCTTTGTGCAGAAGGCTGCCCTGGGAGAGGGGGCAAGAAAGATGCTCACTGCCCTTGCAGGGAGTGGCAGCTGACAGCCCACTGACACTTGCTGCAGGAAAGGCAGCCCGGGTGTGTGAGCACAAGTCTGGAGATATTCATCTAGGTCCAAACCGGTCCCAGTGGAGGCTGCCCTGTGGTTATCAGCACAATGTTTGCAGAAACAGGACCCTCAGCAGGTGAAGATATCAGAGGGATGGTGGCAGAGAGCAAGGCTGTCCTGGAAACCAGGCTGCTTTAGGTGGCACAGAACAACTTTGTAACACATTGATAAAACTTCCTACAACTCAAATCCAGCTTACAGCAGGTCAGTGCCCCTCCTGCTGTGTGCATACCTGTCGTGTTTCCCCAGTGAGCTGTGGGAACCAGCCATGGCCTGCAGGCACAAAACCCTGCAGCACCCAGGGTATTGGTCTGCTCATAAGAAAGGCTTCCCTCCTGTGCTGTGGGAACAGAGCAAAGGAAAACCACACAGCAAGCCTCAAAGAATCCCAGACTGCCAGCTTGGAAGTGACCCCAAGGGCCATCTGCTCCAACCTTCCTAGGTGAGAGTGGAGTTGAAACGAGCTGGCCCAGCAACCTGAGGCTTCAAACTGCCCAGTGCAGGAGACTCCACTGCTTCCCCTGGGAGATGATTCCAGTGTCCAGCTGTGCTCATGGGGAAACATTTCCTTCTGGAGCCCAATGGGAATCTCCCCAGCAGTAACTTGTCCCCATCCCCTCTTGTCCTTGCCATGGGACTCCTGGTACAGAGGGAGTCTCCATCCTCCTGATAGCCACCCTTGATGTCCTGGTCCATAGTGATGAGGTCTTCCCTAAGCCTTCTCTTCTCAAGGCTGAGCAAACTCAGCTCCCAGACTCTCCTCATATGGCAAAAGGTTTCCTTTCCTCTGGACTCAATTTTCTGGATATCTTAAGTGCCTCTTACACTCGTGGAGATTTATTTTGCTGTTTGATATGTCCCACCCGTGCTGCACCACTGAGCACCAGACATCCACAAGGGAACAAGCTAAAGTGTATTTACCTGCCCGGAATTTTTCTTCCCCCCCAGTGGCTGTGGAGAGACCCCACCCAGAACTGTCTCTCATTTGCATCATGTCTCTAATCGTCCTTTTGTCCCTCAGCAAGCTTTCCTGCTGGGAGCTGAGGGAGAAATCCTGCCATTCTTTCATTTTGCTATCTTGCTTCCCTATCTTCATTTCCATTTTTTGTTTGATAAATTAAATAGATAAAAGCCAGCAGCTCCTGTTGGAGATGGCTAATCTTGCAGAATGTTTATTCATCAGGATTTGTACTTTGTCTTCCCAGTTCGGGCAGTTGGCACTAGTTTGAGGAGATGGCAAAAGAAAGAAAACCCCAACCATAAATCAGACAGCTTCTTTGTTTGGAGCAGAGGAATAATCCAGCTCTAATGGGTCACAGAGGACCCGGCAGCCACTTCAGAGCAGGGAAATTCTGAGCAGGTGAGGGCGTTTTACATCTCTCTCCAGGATGTGGGAAGTGCTCTGTTTCTAAATGACCTCTATTTCCCATCTGGAGCTGAGGCCAGAGCTGTGGCTGCCTTATGAGCTATGCCTGAAAGCTTTCTCTGCTCTCCTGGTTCTCCTCCTGAGCCTGACAAGAAGGTGCAAGGCGTCAACACGCTGCTGTCACAAAGCAGAGCCAGGTGCCCTGGAAAGCCTTCCTAGATCCTGCCCTCTGCCACTGCGACTGCAGACTGGGCACCCTTAGCACACACAGCTTTCCAGACACCACTGCTGCTCCTCACTGCCAGCCCCCCTCTGCAGGAGTTATTTTGCCTCCTCAGAGGGGACAGCCCAGGGTGAGTCTTCTCAGAACCTGCCACATGCAGGAGAAAACCCTTGCCGAGTCGCTAGCTTTGCCCTGACTCTGGCTGCCTGAAGCCTGGCATCCACTGTCTGCTGTGCTTTGAAAGGCATTCTGTGTTTGAAATCCATGGCCCTAAAGAGAAGCAGCTCCTAAGCTCAGGACCTTTGTAGTGCCTAATGAATGCCAAATGGTTCTGAAAGCTCATGATGCTCTGTTTCTCAGGCATGGGTTTCTCCAAGTGAGAGACTCAAATGTATTTGAAAAGAAAATCTGTTCCAGTGCAGAGCTCTGGGCTCCCTCCCAGGGACAGCTCTTCTGAACAGCAGAAGGGGTTTGGCTATCCCAGCAGCAAAGGAACAGGCACCTCAGCAGCACACTCGGGCAAGACACTGCTTTAGCAGGTGCAACACCTGGGAAATACCTTTCAATGCACTATCCAGGCCTGTTCTGCTTGAGAGAGCCAGACTTTAGACCTCCTCTGTGACACACCTGGCAGAGCTTTGCCCTCCTCACTCATCCTATCATGCTGGCCTTTGCTACTGGGCCTGATACCCTCTCCTCTTAAGGGACTCACAAGGGGAAAAAGGTGCTGGTGTCTCTGAGCAGCACTGGGAAAAGCAGCCACAGCCCACAGCTTCAGCAGAGAGCTTGCTGTCAACCTGATGTTCATCTCGGGTCACTTGTCACAGCCTGCCTCTAAACACCATCAACCTGCCATCATCCAGCGCAGCTTCAGCAAGGATTCACTCTCAGAGCAGCTGAGCAGAGGACAGGTTATGGGAACAGTCTCTTTAGTACCCAACTTAGTCAAATTCACCTATTGCTAAGAAAGCCAGGAGGGAGAACCCATCCTCCTTAGTGCTCAGACTGCCCATTGCTGGATGTTCCTGGGAATAAAGCAGACATGGAGTTGGAGGAAAGCTTCTGAATGCTCCAAATCAAGTTGCTATCTTGGGACCCCAGTAGCCCCCTAGTAACTTGTTTCATCTCTGTCTGTGCAGTGTCTGATGCAGCTGCAGGACTTTCTGGGGAAGCTAAAGGCCAGTGGTGAGCATGCAGGTGAGGAGGTGCAGACTTCTGGGCTGCCGAACTCGGCACCATGTCACTTACTGGGACTAAAACTTTCCTGCCTGCTCTGGACCACTGCAGTCTCTGTAAGCTGACAGCATCCATGGTGCTGTGGCTAGAGTAGTGGAGCTGTCTGTCCTCCAGGAAGGATTCAGCAGTGGGTGCTGTTTGCCTTCAGAGCTAACAGTGGTTTTAAAACAGCTGTTGGAGTTGGCCTGTGCAGTGGGCTGGAGAATCATAGCATCACAGAATGGCTTGGGCTGGAAGGGGCCTTAAAGATCATCTAGCTCCAACCCCTGCCATGGGCAGGGACACTGACAGAATCAGAGGAGCAGACAGAAGACTGTTTGCAAGCTCTGTGAGATGCTCCTCAGGAAGAGGAAGGAAATGTCTGGCAGGTGGGAGAAGGTGAACCCGAGGAAAGCGACTCTGCAGGGTTATCTTCACAGGTGTGGGTTGGATTATTCTCTAGAGCAGGCAGAGGAATCTGAAGGCAGCAAGTTGGAACATCACATTTCAGCCACGAGGTGAAGCCTGCCACTGCAAAGGGCAGCTCAGAGCTCCCACACACAGCCAGGGCCACCTGTATGTGGAAGAAGGGTTGGACAGACAGGGAAAAAATCCTCTCTGCTTTATTGCCCTTCTAAACACCCTCCCAGGAGCTTTCCTCACCACTGCCAAACGTCGGAGACTTCTGTTTGAAAGTGTGGCATTTGCTTTGTGCTTCCTCGGGAAGGAATCCATCTTTCAGCAGCACAACCTTCTGTAACCCTCCTGCCCTCCTCACTCCCACACCCCCACACAAAGACACTCCTTAATTGTATTACTGTTAGGCTGACCTCCCACCCCTACTAAAATGAGGACAAGGCTAGTTTTGTGTTTCATGGGCTAACAATTTATGAGCAATTAAAAATGAAGAGACACAAAGCATTCATCACAGCCCCAGCTAGACAGGCAGCTGGGGTCGAAGGTCCCAGCAATGAAGTGTGCACAATATATTTTTATTTCTGTTTTCACTAAGAAGGAAACAGGTTAGCTAAAAATGATGGCATGCAGCCTCCGGTTCAAAATAGGTGCACTTAATCTTCCCAGACAGTCCATGCTTGGGCAGAGAGATTATGACAGCACACACACGTGCACACACACACACACTGCCATTACCTGCAGCAGAACTCACAACATGTTACTGGCAAACCCAAACATGCACTCCCTGGGATGCTCCTGGGCCTTACAGCTCAGCAGAGTGGGCAAGCAAACAGCCTCTTGCCTCTGGCTGCCCCTAGGAGGGAAGTGTGTGTGTGGGATGGAGTTCAGCTAAGAGAGAGGAGACTTGGACTAGAGAGGAGGAAGACAATTTTTACATTGAGGGTAGTGAAGCACTGGTCAAGGTTGGCCAGAGAGGTGGGAGCTGCCCCATCCCTGGAGCCATTCCAGGGCAGGTTTTCTGGGGCTCTGGGTAACCTGCTCTGGTTGCAGATGTCCTTGCTGAGTGCAGGGGGGTTGGCCTGGGTGAGCTTGAAAGGTCCCTTCCAACCCCAATCATTCAGTGGTGCTGTGATGCTGGGATTGCATCCCTTTGGTCCTATTTCACACTGCATGTGGGAGTTCATGGAACCTCCATGGAACCTATTTACATGTCTGAACTCCAGCAGACAGCTGAAATCAATACAGAAATGAAGGCTTCCATGCCAGCCTCACTGCCATGGTGCTTCTGTGTCTCCACAACCGAAATCTGATGTCCTGTAGAGACTTTCTGGTTGGTTTCTGTGGTTTTTCAAGGCAGCCCAAGCAGTTCCACACCTGACACTGCTGATTTAAGGTCTCTTGTCTCACTCTGGCAGGAGCCGAAGCATTGGTGACTCATCTGTGACATGAGGCTGTAAATCCTGCTCTGTGTGGCTTTGGCACCCTGTCATGTTTCCAGCCTGGATCCCAGCTGAAAGCTGAGAGAGAAGGGCTGGGAATGGTCACTCTGAAGGGGCATGGTCTGCTTGGTTAATCAAAGCACCTGCAGGGCAGTGCCAGGAAGAACACAGCTGAGCAGTGCCTGATGGGCTCAGCTTTGCTGGAGCTGTGGAGGAGCACAGTGCTGCAGTGCTTGCTGGCACCTGGAAGTCCACTCACACACCGAGGGACGTTTCTGGCCTTCCCCAGCCATTTTCTACCGGGAAGGAAAAGGTAAGTCACAAAAGTGTTTCATCTGCATCAGAATCACAGCTCTTCACAGGTGGGTAAATGATGCACAGGATCCCTGTGCCCTGTTCCTGTTGAGTGAAAGGCCACTGCAGGTTATTCAGGAAGGGATTCTTATGAGTACAGAAAGGTGATTGGAGTGAAGCAATGCACCTTGGCTTCTGAATGAAGCCAGACAATCGGTGGAGAGTGCTGCTGTGGATGGGACTATTGTCCTGGACTATTGTCCTGGTTTCCCTGCCAGAGCATCACAGGCCAGCCGTGCTCTGCAGGCTGTCAGCAGCTTGGAGCCAGGCTGAGCAGCTTCCTCGGGCAGCCTGGGCATGGGCTGAGCACAGGCAGCTCTCTTGGCACCCACCATTGATTTGGGGGCTGGCTGCAGCAGCTCCCTTGGGGGAATGCTGCTGACCTGGAGGGCTGAAGTGTCAATGGCCCTGACTGAGCTGCTGCAAGCCTGGGCTGTGCTGGTGGGGTGGCTGCTGGCAGCAGGTCTCTGTTATTCATTTCCTGTTGCTTTGGGTTTTGCTGCCCTTGGCCCATGGGTTGTGCAGGTATCAGAGGTGCTCTGCTACTCTGCCACTGGCTCGTGGTATCAAACATTCTTCTGCACTGAGGCCAGTTTCTGATCTCTCTGGCATGGCAGTGGACAAAGAGGCTGTACCCTTGGGATGCTTCCACCACCTTGATCGCATCGTTAGGCCTCTGGAATGTCTCAGAGACCCCCCTCTGAGAGGGGTGGGTGCATCCCCTCTGAGGAGCCATCTGAGATCTCTTAGACAGAGTTTCCTGGGAAACCTCTGGTGGGGTTATTTAGACTGAGCTGAAGGGGGTGGTGTGGGAGGGTGTCAGGAGGTCAGGGGACAGTAGTTAAAGCATCACCAGGTTGGGGGAGGATCAATTCTGACATGATGCTTCCTAATGTGGAACACTTCTCGTTTAATTGAGTTAATAAATTCAATCAAATGTTAACATTTGGTCTGCAAAATAAGGAATCAAGTCTCAAAAGCATCTTGATAAATGACAGGAATCTTAACTAGGTGGCTCCATAAACGGTAGAGGCCTTTATCCACAAACACATCCACCCTGGTGGGAGCATGTCCTTTAGCAGAGGAAGCACAGCACACCTGAGGCATCAGTTATGTCTTGGGTGGACCTTGGAGAAATGCTCTGGGACAATGCTGTGCCCCCTGTGTGGGCCCTTACCTGCTTCTCACACAGCTATGCCACTGCACCGCTTTGCAAGGGCTAGACACAACCCCCTGACCCATTTCTCTCCAGACACAAGGTTTTGGTGTGGCCTGAGGCTAAACCTGTTGTTGGCAGTGTTGGAGTTCACCCTGAGGGCAGGGATGTTAAAATGTTTGTGGAGCTGACAAGCACAGGGAGCTGGAGCAGAAGAGAATATAACCCCAAGCCTTTCCAAGCAGCACTCTTCCTCTGCTCTCCTTCTGCAAGGAAAGCAGTTTTGCTCTGCCTCTCCTCCTCAGCTGCTCCTCCGGTGTGGCAGGGACACTGTCACTGAGGTCTGAAACGGGACACGGATGATCCTTGAAGGCAACAGCATCTTCATTAGGAGCTCTGGGGAGCTGGGGATGTTTGGAAAGCAGCCAGCCGGTTTCTAAAAGTCCTGCCCTAAATATTTACCAAAACTATGTAACATTTCACGCCTCTCTGCTGTCCCTCTTTGTGGTCTTGATGAAAAGCATCACAAGAAGAAGTGCTGCGCTGCTGACTGCTTTCCAAGTCTCATTAAGTACAATGGGTGTGCAAAGCGCTCCCCTACATACCGGCGGCACTACATCATCCCCGCATTCCTGGGGCTGAGAGCTGGAGCAGGCAGCCAGCGGGGAGGGCACGGAGAGCACACTTCGGGAGACTCTTTCCCAGCTTCTGTTCTTTGCTCCAACCGAAGGAATGAGATGGCAAAGCCATTACCTCATTTGGGACTGCTCTGGGAGGCTGCTCGCTCTGCTGCTTCCACCTCGGGGGGCATTTTTCAGCCGCACGGAAAAGTGGAAGCTTGTGATCGCTGCCTGCTTGCTTGTTTGTTTGTTTGTCTGTCTGACAAGGCTCACACTTCATCACCAAGTGAATACCAAGCGCTAGGGAGCTGGAAGTTGAAAGGAAAGAGCTTGCAGAGGCTGGTTTCCCAGAATTTGATTACAGACATATGTCTGCCCCGAGGGTCTCAACACTTCAGTAATTCACTTGCTCCTGGAGCCGGACGGGACACTCTCCTTTCTGCCGCCCTCGCTACCTGAGTTTGGTAAGGGAAAAAAGTCATCTCTGGGTTTTGGTGAGGCTGTCTCATAAATCCTCTGCTCTGATTTGTTGTCTTCAAATTAGTATATACAAAATACACTGGAAAAAAACCAAATCAATACTAAGAGGAGCACCGTGAGGAGAAGCTTTAGTTGTTTAAGTCAGGTACCAAAGTCTCACCTAGCCATAAGCCCAGGCACAGCAGTTTTCCTTGCACGTGTGCCTGACTGGTTTAGTCTTTAAGGAAACTTTCTTTTTCTTGAATGGAGAACCTCAAAGTACCAAACTGAGGTCTGCAGGTTGTCGAGTCACAATGAGATCAAAAGATATTCTCGGGTCAGAGCTGTTCCATGGAGATGGTCTAGGCTGTGGGGATCCAGGATGATCTCCCACCTGGGCTGGTGGGAGGTGTCCCTGCCCATGGCAGGAGATGGGAACTAGATGATCTTGCAGGTCCCTCCCAAGCCAACCCTTTCCACGATGCTGTGACATAATGGTGCACAGCAACACACAGGCCATGGGCAGCATGAACCCTGCAACACTTCATCTTCATTGGTTTTTGAAAGGACCTCTGCTCTAGCCCCTGTAGGTAATGCCAACCAAGGCATCTTCCTTTCTCAATACAACTCTCATCTCTTCTCACAGCCAGTGTGAAACCCTTTCTGCCCCAGCTAGCAAAGAGTGGGGACCAGCGGTGCGTGAAGGGAGCTGTGGCAGCAGTATGAAACCATGCAGGTGTCAAACCCCTGCAGATCAGTGCACATCCAAGAGCTGGAACCAGTGCACCACTCCTCACCTACCAGTGAGAGGTGTCTCAGAATGCCACAGTGCAGGAACACAGAGGGAAGGCTTTGGTTGCAACCCAGCATTGTCCAGCCCCAGCTGCCATTACTGAGTGTCACTCTCCCCATCACATATTTCCCTTTGAATCACAGCTGCTGACCTCCGAGACTGTCCGTGCCCCCTCCCTGCCACAAAAGCCTCTTTGTCTGTGTGTCTGTGTGTCCATCCTGCCCATCTCCTCCTCACCCTGCAGAGCAGCCCCTCGAGTTCTTCCTGGTTTTGTCTGAGAATCACAGTTTGATGGAGAGAGATGAAATAAATCAGCAAGTGATAATATGAAGCCATTAATACAGCTTTTCTGCTCAAGTGGTTTGGCAGCCTTTATCTGCTGGCTTAAACTTAAACAATTACAGGCTTCCAAACTAATTACAGTGCAGAACATTATAGGATTTATGAAATTTGGCAGCTATCACTTAAAAAAAAAAAAAGGAAAGAGAGAGAGAAAAGAAGGAAAGGAAGGAAGAAAAGTTCCTAACTACCCAGAAGAGAAATAATGTGCTGCTGGTAGAGCCCCTCAGCAGCTCTGAGCATCTTGCCTTCTAATTTGTACATTGTGTTCATGTTTCATGCTCCATAAGCAAGTGCATGGAAAATGCTATGCAGATCTTGTGCCAGCAAAGTGTCTCCTATACTGTTTAATTTACAGCATCAATGCCTTAATTATATTAACTAATACACAGCCTGGAAATACCTTGACAGTTGTCTAGTGAAAGCCCTGCTGTGGCTGCTATCCCTTGCCAGGCAGAGCTTCAGTCCTTGTGCCGGGGGCAGGTCACAACAGGGAGAGCCATGGGGCTGACCAGTGGGGGCAGAGCATTTCTGGGCTTGGGGGAGAGAGGCTGGCACCAGCACAGCCCAGTGGAAGCCTCTGCTGGGGTTGCCAGCAGATCTTTTCTTGATCCCATCAGTCTACAACGCTTGAGGGCCTGGAAAGTTTTCTGAACTGCAAGTGAAGCTCCAGTTGTAAACCAAACCAAACCAAACCAAACCAAACCAAACCAAACCACTTAACTTATGCCAGAGTGGGCAGTGCCAGTGCTGGGAAGCTGAGGAGCCATGTGAGATCTACAGAGCTCCGGTTCCCAAGGAGCATGTGAGTGGCTGGCATGGTGCTTGTACCTTCTGCTCTGGAGGGTCTCCAGTGGTAAGAAGATCCTTGGGGACTTTTTCTGTCCTTAGGGAGCTTCAGAGCATCCCCTAGAAGACAGGTTAGGAGGCTGCCTCCCCTGGGGTGCCAGCAGTGGCACTGCTGCTCTGCACTGGTGTCTCGTTCCTGAGAAAGGAGGCACAGGGAAGGGAGAGCAGATTCACCATGAGGTAAGACCAGACAGCTTCTGCCGAGGGAGGTGACAACTGCCACCATCTGCAGCAGGGCTTATTTTGGTCCTGTGCCTACCTGCATGCCTTGGGGACCTCTCTGAGAAGCAGTTTGTTTTGGTGATGTCATCAAATGACACTGCACCAGGCATGGTCCGTGTTCAACAGAGGCTGCTCATGAGTCTCCCACTCTCCTTGCTCAACACTTCTGCCCTGCCCTACATGCAGTGTCTCATCCCAGCAGAGTGCTGCTGAACTACAAGGCAGGGATTTGCCAGATCTGTTTGGACTCAAATATTTCCCCAGTGTCCAAGCCAGAGCTGGCTGAAACACCAACCATGGATGTGATGCCAGTGGAGCTCCTTTCTTTGCCCCCCAGCATGGAGGCTTCCTGGTGGCCTGTTCGTAGGGAAGGTGTGAATTGATGGGGCAGGGCACGTGCCAGCGAGCTCCTCTCCTCCTGAGAGACCAGCATCCTGTCCTCCCTCCTGAGTGCTGGATCCACATCCCCCAGTTCTAGATGGTCCAAGTTATAATCTTAGCTTGACACATGACAAACACTCTGAAACACAGATTGCTGGAGCCAAATATAGACATCTGGGGAGCTGAAAAAAACCAAGAGAGAACTAGACATGTGCTAGTGGCTCTAAGACAAATGCTAATAAAGGAAACAGAAACATGATGAGTGCCTCTCCTGGAGGATTGCAGGAATCAAGCCCAAGCCTCAAAAAAGGTGCAGAAGTTTGGGAGAGAGATGCATTAGATGAGATGTGACACGACAGAATTTTGAGCAGATCTCAAACTTGAGAGAACTCAAAGCAGTCCCAAGGCAGTGCTCAGCTCTCTGGGCACACTCTGTGTCTCACAAGCCTTGACCCCAACTCAGGGAGTCTAAAGGTAGGAGGTTTGTTGGCATGCACTCCTGCCATGCAAGAGAGTGGGTGATGGCCAGATGTGTGACAGCTGGAGAAAGCCTCAGGCACTGGGAGTAAGGGCTTGCTGGTGACCTACTGCCAGGGTGACATTTTTGGTCTAGCTAGGAGAGGACTTTGAGAGGTCTGTGTGCTGTGAGCAATGCAGAAGTGGCCTCAGTTGTTCCCTGCAGGCCAAGGTGGACTGGTGCATGGAGTTAGCTTCATTTACCAGTCATGTGTGGACGTGTCCTGGGTGAGGTAAATCAGCACTGGCTGGCAGCATGCAGGCTGGAAAGGAAGGAAACCCCACATAGGAAACTTCTTATCTCTAATACCTTCATGCAGTAGAGGTGATGACCAAAACTGTCCAGCCAAGCCAGTGCTCTTGAGCCCCTGGCAACACACCCAGGCCCATGAGAAGGAAGGAAGTGGTGGTGAACATGCCCAGTTTCTGCTAAGCTCATGAAAAGTGAGGCTGAGGGCTGGGGGCTGGCTTTGTTTCAGAGCAGACATCAGCTCTCACCTCAGGGGGCCTGAGCAGGCTGAGCTTGTGGCTGCAGCCACCCCCAGCTCCTTGTAATCTCTGCAGGAAGAAGGGCAGAAGAATGAGAAACAAAGGTGCAGAAGAAAAGGAAGAGAGGTGAAGGGACTGGACAAGAGCAAAAAGCATGTGAAAAAGGGGGAACTGTGTGCTGGGGACTGTGAGCTGTCAAGAGAAAGGAGAAAAGGAGAGTGAAAGGAAAAGGTGGAGGAAAATGGGTAGGCTGCAGCAAAGACAAGGGAAAGAAGTGACTGAAGAGAACCCACCCGGGGACTTTTGCCAGCCATGGACAACACAAAGCACTGGCCAAAGGGGAAATGATTCCAAGCCTGGCTGGGAAACAGTCAGAAGTGTGGCCTCTGCATGGGGTTCTGAGGAAGGGACCCTGCAAAGTGGGGTGCCATGGGTTTTAGAGGTGGAAGGCCACTTATGAAAAGGCAACTCTGAGCCCTGTCAGAAGACAAAAATTGGAAGAGGACTTGAAATGTGCCATTCTGTGCAAGGTGTCAGATAGCAGACAGACAGAGAACAATTAAGGCAGCACAAGGCTCTCCATCAGCAGCCTACAATGGGAATAGGATTTTCTTTTTCCCCGGATGTCAGCCCAGCCACTCAGGCGAGACGAAGAGAATTTCTTCCACTTAAGAAATCCTTTGTTCAGGAGAGAGCTGTTCAGGCCTCTGTGCTCTCCCCAGCCAAACTGTGTGTGGTTTGCACCCAGAAGACTTCACTCTCTGAGGGGCACTGGTAACCAAGCGGCTTCTGGACAAACTGCAGAGTGCAGCAAGTGGAGAGCAGCCCTGAGCCGGGCAGGGAGGCCACAGCACGGACAGAAACATTCTCAAATGCAGGCTGAGAGTCACCCTTGCAAAATTTGCTGTTGTGATTCCTGTCCTGTGGCCCTGGCAGGAGCAGAAGTCCTGTTTGTTTTCTGCAGGGTGGATACTTCAGGGCTGTTGGTGGTTTAGCTGAATCCTGTTGGCTGTGCTCTCAGTACAAGACACAGACCTGTCAGAGCCCAGCCCAGGTCCTTGTGGAAGTGGAGCTATTCCCACGGGCACTGTTTAAGCAGCCCATGAATAGCCAGCGTCTGTGCTGCATATTTAAACCCCACAAAACACAGTGGAGCTGTTCAGCAAGGCAAGGAGGGAGACTTTCACACCACCAACTTTGCTCTCTGACATTGAACCCTCTGGGTTCAGCAGGAACTAGCTGCCTGCCTGGGTGTTTCTCTTGTGCTGTGAATGCAGCTGTGCACACACAGCAGAGCTGCTGGCATGTACCTGAGGCACCTGCACACACACCTCACACGGAGCTGCAGCACAGCCTCCACCACCCAGCTGACTGTACCAACTTAGCAAGCCTGGGGGCTTGCTCGCCCTGCTGATAGTAGAGCAAAGATCCCAGCTTAGCAGCCAGCAAAGGGCAGTGCAAAGCATTTAGAGACTCCTCACGTTCTTGAAACAAACGTAGCTTTGTGTACAGTTCTTGAAACCTCTCCTTCAGAAGGGTGAAAGCAATGCTGGCTGTGCTTTGGAGCACAGAGGCACTGCAGTCTGCTCTCTTTCCTTTCACTGTGGCTGTGCCCACTGTTAGGATTTACATGTGGTGCTCTGACAGGCCAGACTGGAAGCCTCACAACTGCTTTTGACACCAGATCCTAGCCAGTGGGGGAGAGGAGCCTGCCTGCCCCAGTGCTTTGAGAAGCCTCGCAAATAAAATGCACCTTCAGGTCTTTGTGCCACAGTCTGAATGCAGAGCTGCTCAGGAGCCCTTTCTGCCAGCAGTATCTCCCTTACTGGGTTACTGACTGCTGGGGACACAGCTCACAGGTATCTGCAGCTCAAGATCTCTTGGAAATGTCACCTGTTGCATACTGTGTCTATTCACTTGCTGAGGGCTGTTTCTCACCAGGATCTCATTACACCTGTGCCCTGTCATCTGCCCTTGCTCCCCCTTCATTTTCAAGCCTAGTGTCATACTCTGCTTCAGGCTGGTCTGCTTTTGAATGGTTTGGTTCCTCCATCCCCAAACAGAGCACCTCCCCCTTCATCTGTCACCAAGAGGCTGAGAGCAGTGGAAGGGGACAGCAACTGCCTGATGCTCCCCAAGCTGCCCCAGCAGGAGGAGACTGCTGGTTGGTAGGTCACAGAGCAGAGGCCTGGCTCTGCTTCAGGGGGCAAGAAAAGGTGAGCTGTGCTGACTGGTGAAGGGGCTCCACATGCTTGGGGCGTGCAGGTTATCCTAGGGGTTTGGATGCTGCTCTGGTTCAGAGCTTCATTTCAGAGTGTGGATTGGAGCATCACATGGCTGTGTTCATAAATACATCAAGTGGGTTCCAGGAAAAATTAGCAATTAAGCAATTAGCTACAGAACATGTAGCTGCAAATTCTTTTTGCTGCACAGATTTGACATTCTTCTGCTGGCACCCTGTGCTTTGTAGTCTGGATGTCTTTACACAGCCTGAAACTGCCTCTTTCTAATCCTTCCTTATTTTGATCAGTTTAATACAAGTTCCAACAGGGAAAACCCCTCAAGTTCTGCAGGAGCTTCCCCCCCCCCCCCCAACCAGGCTGTTTCTGTTGCCTCTTAGAACAAAAGCTACGAAGTGCACATAGGACAGGGCTGGAAGTCCAGGTTTGGAGCGCAGTGCATGTTGGCATCGTTTCCCTTTGACAATTAGGAACCAATGATGGATGCAAAAGAGAACAAATAACACAAAACAATGGTTGAATTCTGAAACAGGAGAAGAAAGGGCAGAAGAGTCTCAAGTGCTCTGCATCCCCCCGGTTATCTGTTACTGCCTTTGTACTGCATATTTACTACAGCCAGGGCTGCACTACCCGGTGCTTCTCATTTTAAAACAATCATTTCTGGGTGTTAAAGGATGCCTGTGAAAGCAGAAGTGTACTGTGTCAATCAAAGCTAATCACTGGTACCGGCAAAGTGCTTTTGTTGGCCTCCATGCTCTAAGCCGCGCTTCCACATCTGTGTTTGAAGAGATTAGAGAGGTGCTTCATACAAGGACTGTATTAGTTAAAGCTGATCGACAGGATTTGGAATAAATCATGGAAAAGTTGAGTGCCAGGAGGAAGGGCATGGCGAGCCGGTCTGAAATGGACTAGGGCTGAGCCTGGCCCCTTCTCCCCAGCCTCCCCTCCCCCAGCCGTGCGGATGCAAACATCGACACCCTGGTGCCTCGCAGAGCACCGGCGGTTATCTGCCTGCTGCTCTGTGCTGAGATAGGTGCTGGGCACGGGCCGAGGCCCTGAGCCCATCTGTGATGTGTTTGTGTCAGTCAGCACCGCCAGGGATGGGGAGGTAGGGAAGAAGAGCTCCTGCAGTCTGCTGCGGTTGGGAGCGGTGCAGCTCCCCCACCGCCATCTCCAGCAGCACTCTCTCCTCATGAATGCCATCCACTCTCAAATAAATTATGAGTGACAAGTATTTGAACCAATAAAGAGGCCACCATATTTTATATGCAGTAAATTTAATTCCAGATTGTGTTTCACCTCAGCAGTGTGACATGTTTATTGCTGCTGAAAGATGAAAGCACCAGGAGTTAGAGACGAGCGTCAGCAGTTCTGGTGGGCACCAGCAAAATGAAGGTTTGACAGGCTGGTGGCTGAACCTGTGAAATGAAATGCCAGATCAAATTTTACCCAAAAGGGGTCAGATGTACTGTCGTGCCCCCAGACTCGCAATACCAACTGAATAAATGACTCTGGTTCAGCAAGCTGCAGAGGAAGGTGGCGTGTGAGCCCTAACCCGCTGCTGCAGGGCCTTCCACCAGGCACTGGTGGCTGCTGGTGCTACAGCTGGCTCCTGCACAGGGCTTCAACAGCATGAGGTAACCCTGCTGGGTGGTGAGCCTTTGGAAAGTACTGATTACCAACCTTGACAAGAGCTTTTGCTCTGCCCTTGCCACCTTTGTCCCACAGATGGACCTGTGACCGCCTGCACTGAGAGTGAAAATCCAGCAAGAAGGCATAAACTGAATAACACAGAGAAACATGGCATTGTTTTGGTTGGAAGAGACCTCCAAGGTCATCCAGTCCCACCATCAACCCCACCCCACCAGTAAACCTTGTCACCAAGTGCCCTGTCTATGCACTGGTTTTGGACACCTCCAGGGCTGGGGACTCCACCACCTCCCTGGGCAGCCTGTGCCAATCCCTGACCACTCCTGCAGCAAAGACATTTTTCCTCATCTCCAACCTAACCTCCCCTGGCACAATTTCAGGCCATTTCCTCTCCTTCTACCACTTGTTCCTTGGGAGAAGAGACCAACTAACACCTCACTCCAACCTTCTTTCAGGGAGCTGTTGAGGGCAATGAGGGCTCCCCTCAGCCTCCTCTTCTCCAGGCTAAGCAACCCCTGGTCCTCTCCAGCCCTGCTCTCCAGACCCTTCCCCACCTTTGTGTCCACACAGCTGAGAGGTTTCCTTTTGCTGGGGCCAGGTGAGGTGATGGGTTGCAGAACTGGACTCTAAGCCTTGCTGCAGTCTAGAGCAGTTCACTACCAGGATCATCTATCAGGGGCATCTAACTCTGCCAGAGCCTCAGCTGGGGATACACTGTGATAGATTCAGCCCCACACAGCCTTGCTGAGCAGTTCAGAGCCTGCAAAGTTTCTGTTATTTTAGTGTACTTCAGCCTTTTGGGAGGGACAAGTCTTGAAGTGGAGCATGAGGAAAACAGATTCAGTGTCTATCTCAGGCAGAGTTTCTTTGTCAATCTGGGTAAATCCCTTGATTTTTCAGTGCCTCAGTTCACCATCCATAAACTGAGGAATTAATGTTAGCTCCTTTATCTGCCCTGTCTGCTGGCACAGAAGATCCCTTGCAGCAAGGATTGTCTCTTGCTGTGTGTATTGCATTATTGAAGTGACATTGCATCCCTTCCCTTCGTTTCTCTTCATGTTCAGCTGCCTTAGCCTTTGAGGCTCTAGAGGTATGCACTATTTTATTAATTTCTGTAAAGTGGTTAGTGCTCTGCAAATGAGGAATGATAAAAGTGAAAGGCAGTCATAAATCATATTTAGCAATGAAAACACTTCCTGGCTGCAGTCGAGGGTGATTCCAGATTTCCCTAGTAGCCCTCTGTAAAACCACCTCAATTAAACTCCTCTGACAAACACTTCTCCTCAGTCTAAACCCTGGCTCAGATGATTTTTATTCCACACCTTAGCTGCTTGGATCAGAGGGCTTCTTTTCAAAACCTTTTGAATTGCATTCATCCTTTTTCATAGGCCAGAGCCTCAGCTGGAGTAAGGCAGAAGAGTTCCCAAGGTGTTCTTGCAGAGTGCAAAGCTCCAAGGAGCAACACTGACTGCAGGTGTGGGTTTATGCTATCTCCTGCCTTCCTGCACACCAGGGGAAGACCTTGGCCCATTCCCACTTGGTGAAGTCCACAGAAAGCTGTGGACACCAGAGCAGATCACACCTCTGTCTTTCCTCCAGTTTCAAAAGGGTTTATCTTGAAAACCTCTCAGCTACTTGTCCTTTTGATTTATTTACATGCTTAGAAGCTTCAGGTTAAGTTGAAGGCTCACCTTGGTAGGTAAGCAACTGGTATTTTGAGGGGAGGAGCTCTCCCATTAAAAGTTAGGTTGGCTGAGAATCTGATTTTACATCTGCGTTAGGTATTGGAAGGGCTCTCCAAGCCTGGCACAGGCTGCCCAGGGAGGTGCTCAAATCCCCATCCCTGGAGGTGTTTCCAAGAGGCAGAGATGTGGTGCTGAGGTTTACCCCCAGGCCTGGTTGAGTTAGAGAATGGTTGGGCTGGATACTAAAGGGCTTTTCCAACTGCAGTGGTTCCATGATCCTATGACCTAGATCTCAGGCCTAGCCTAAACCTGGCAGAAGAGAAGGCAGCAAACCTCTGTGTGTGCTGACCCAGCTGCTAAGGAGCGTGCAGGTGTCAGACAGTGACAGTCCTCCTAGGATAACACACAACCAAAATCTTCCCTTCTTGCACTGCTCCTCAGTGGCTTTACAAGCTGGGAAGGTATCAGGATGTGCTTTATCTGTACCAGGAGTGCAGTCACACCCTGGGAGCGGTAGCGGAGGCATGGAGGAGGGCTCCGGTCCCAGGCACTGCATTTGGAGTCTCCTGTACAAGAAGAGCCACTTGAGCTGCTCCTGTGAGCAGTGTTTGGGGCCTGAGACAAAACATTTTTGTGGCAGTAATAAAAATGTTTGATGACTGAATCTGGTGAGAAGTTCAGGGAGAGCAGTGGCTGGGGAGAAAGGGAAGTGCAGCAGATCCCAGCTGGGAAGAGCATTCCTGTATTGCTTGGTGAGGGAAGTTCAGAAGCAGGGGAATCATTATTCCTAACCCATCCTTGAATTTAGATTGCACACTTAAGCAAACTTTGAGCTGTGCCACACAATGAGCATAACAAGCAAACCTGTGCTGTTAATAGTTAATCACCTGGTGCATGACAAGAGCCGTTCTGTGGGAGCTGATTCACAGCAATGCTGCAGCGAGTGAGCGTGGGGCTGCAGTGTTATCAGAGACGCAGGCAGGCAGCCAAATGTCTAATGACAAACTGGAGGGGTTTGAGATGTGTCTGTCTCTGTGCAATAGAGAAATTGTTTGCAAAACAGAAGCACCCTGGAAAAGACCCAGCAGCACCACGTGGACTGTAGCACTGCTCTGAGGCTTCAGTCAATAACTCATGTGCCTGATAGGCTTCATCAATTCATCTCTCCTTCAGCTTTGCCACTGTAAGGGGAGACCTCATCACCACGGACCAGGACATCAAGGGTGGCTACCAGCAGGATGGAGACTCCCTCTGTACCAGGAGTCCCATGGCAAGGACAAGAGGGGATGGGGACAAGTTACTGCTGGGGAGATTCCCATTGGGCTCCAGAAGGAAATGTTTCCCCATGAGCACAGTTGGACACTGGAATCATCTCCCAAGGGAAGCAGTGGAGTCTCCTGCACTGGGCAGTTTGAAGCCTCAGCTTGCCAGGGAGCTGGGCCAGCTCGTTTCAACTCCACTGTCACATGGAAAGGTTGGAGCAGGTGGCCCTTGGGGTGTCCCTTCCAGCCTGGCATTCTGGGGTTCTGTGTGGCACATCTTTTAGTGGCCCACTCTGACTCCCAGTGCCATAACCAGCAACACTTCCTTTGGCTTCCAGAGGAGAGGATCTCTTCCTGCATCCAGCATCCATCCTGACCTGCTGCACTTTACAGGCAGCACAAAGAGCAGGCTGCAGAGCCTGGAGAGGAGCAGGGCGAGGGGCAATCTGTCACTGCAGTGCTGGCTGTCTGCAGCATTACCTGGCTTGCAGGTGTTAGTTCCCTTCATTTATCTTCCAGCCTTGATCTGATGGATTGGGGACCATTGCTCTTTTGGCAATCAGATCCTGAACATGTCTCCTACTTAACTCTGGGCTGTAAAGAAAGGGAAAATTAAAAACCATTATGAGACCTCCATATAATTAATCTTCAGATGGCTTGAAGCTTAAGCATGTAATGTCCTCAGTACACTGTCTGCTGTAACAAGTAACAGGAGGGGGGAGGCAACGTATCAATGCACTTTATCCAAGGGAAGGAATTCCAGCTGCAGCATTAAATATAAATACAATAGTGTGTTGGCATAATGTAGGAAGGTTCCTGCACTGTTAAAGGCTTTGTTCTAAAGCGTATCTGTGTACACAATGAGATGATGAACACAGTGCATCACATAGCTAAATTTAATATATGCAGGGGTATGATGTTTGCAATGCATGCATTTCAGCAGGTCCCATTAGTGTGCCTTTCCCCTCCAGTGAAAACAGAATGAACCACAGCCCCTTCTGGTTTGCATAAAGCAAACAAAATTAGATTTGCTTTGCTGAATTGAAACCCGCTTGGGATTGTGAGCCTCTCTCGGGGACAAATTACTTCAAACAATCCCTTTGTACCATAACAAAATCAAAAAATTCAGGCCAATCAACATGGCTCAAAACCCTTAACACAGGAATTAATAATACAACCTAGTCTATTTTTATTGCTTCTGAGCTACAGATCCTTGTTTTAATGTAATTACACTTATTTGTGGTCCACATGTTAAATAAGCTTGCATGTGTTAACTAATGTGACATGAAACAACTTCTGTAATTCCACTGTTGCAGCCACTTTTGTTCCCCCTAGAGGAACATCCCCAGCACAGGACAAGCAGAACTTTAATTGCATTAAACCAAATCAAATCTGTAGGATGGCTTTGGTTTGGCCCTATATAAATAGAATAACAGACACTGCTGAAGTTAAATGTCCAGAGCGTTCCCCTCCAGCTCCTCCACCGGTCCCATTTCCTGGTGGGTTTCCAGCTCTAACCCTTCCTCCAAGGAAACAGCTTCTGCTCTCTGCAGAAGCAGCTCATTTAAGGTGGGACAATGGTTCCCCTGCTTATTGTCACAACAGCTTTCCCCTCCGTGGTGTGTGTGCAGTGTGCTTGCCTGCCACAGCTCACCCCAAACACAGTTCATTGTTTGCAGGCTGTGCAGAGCAGAGCGTTCTGAGCACTGAGAGTGCTCCAGCTGAGCAGCCTCTGCCATCCAAGGCAGGGAGTTTGCTGTCCTCCACCGCACACTCCTCAGGTGAAGCTCAGGGAGGCGAGCTTGTCTCTCCTCTTTTCACCTCATGTCAGATATTGCTCCAGACAGCATTATTTCTTAGCATTTTCCCGACTCCAGCCTTGGTGTTGCACAGCATTGCTCCAAACACCACACAGTAAGGGCACACATAAAGCAGTTCAGACTCTCCATCCTAACGTGACACCAGATTATGGACCGAGAAAAGGCAGGAGGTCACTTTTATTACTTTCTAATAGGACTTTACCTTATATGAGGCTATAAGCAATACATCAAGATGTCACTTTGTGCCTCCTAATATGACATTGTGGTGATGGAAGGAAGCAAGGAGTTAGCACAATTTCTGAAACCCTCTCCCCAGAAGCACGTTTCTGGAATGCAGAGGCTCAAGCGGTGGGGAAGGAAAATGCTGACACAGGGCAGAACCATCCCCTGACTCACAGTCCCTGTGACCCAACTGATGGATGCAGGAGGTATCAACCAGGACAACCTGGAGCAGATGCTTTCTTCACAGAAAACAAAACCAACCTTTGCCTCCTTTCACCTGAGAAATGGAGCCTGGAGCTAGGCAAGAGGGAAAGGTCGAGGAGTGCAAGCAGGCGTGCTTTGGTGATAGCCACAGGAGTGCTGGAGCAAACCTTTGAGTGCAAAAGTGGTGCCAAAGAGCTGAGGTGCACAGAAACAAGCAGAGAGCACCTGAGCTCTGCCCCAGGGTGCCACTGTGCCTGCAGACACAGCCAGCAGGCAGCAAGACTTTCCTCTCACTGAACCTGGTGCTGATTCCTGAAGATGGTTTCTGTGGTTTCCATTCTTCCTCTTTCATGTTGCTGCAGCGTGGACTTAGCCAGGCTGCATCCCTGAATTAAGTCTTTTTGCTACAACTCCACATTCCTCAGGACTTTAATCCACGCTTTGACATCTATTTTCCTCAGGCTTTTAATGGTTATTTTGTTTGCAGAGATAATTGCTCATGTCCTCTCTCATTTGGCTCCAGACAGGCAAGAGGAGGTTTTGCAGTAATATCCTAGCTATCATTTGATGCTGAAAGGAGCACAGTCTCCACAGGAAGGGCACATGGTCATACTCCAGACACTGGGGGAATTCATAAGCACCATACCTAGGAAGAAACCTGCCCCCTGCCAGGTATCCTTGCTTCAGACAGCTTGTGGTGGTTAAAACAGATGAAGAAATGGGCTTGCCTTACACACTCCTCATGATACAGAGGTTAGTCCAGCACAACCAACTGCACTTTCCTGCTTATTTAGGTTTAGATACAGAAGGCTCTGCAAAATGAAGTTAATCCCAGTTTACCAAGAGGACCAGGTCAAAACCAGAGGCAATGGAAACGGCAGCTCCAGGTTCAGCAGCTGGTGGGGGTGGTGCAAGTGGGGCACAGGGAGTCCTTAATGTGAGGGAGAAGTGGGCTGCCTTCACTGTCTGCCCAGCTGAGAAGGGGTCATCAGATCTGCAGACTGATATTCAAACCACAAAACTGCTCCAGGTGTAGCTGCTGCTGGATTGTGTCAGCCTGGATCCTGCAGAGCCTCAGAGTTCTGATATGTTCTGTTCAAGTCCCATCTGGGTACCACTGCATGGCTGTGTGAAAGAGCAGCAACTCTACAGAAGAG
Source organism: Dryobates pubescens (assembly GCF_014839835.1). Lineage (NCBI taxonomy): Eukaryota > Metazoa > Chordata > Aves > Piciformes > Picidae > Dryobates > Dryobates pubescens. The sequence continues at coordinate 14,297,013 of NC_071639.1, forward strand.
TCTGAACACCAGGAGAGGCAGGTCCATGGAGAGCAGCTGCATGGCACATCCAGTGCTGATGCCTTCCCTGGAGTTACATGCTGATACCTGTGCAGTGCTGTTCTCCTGCTGCACCATGCACCCCCTGCATGGCTCTGCTGAGACAGAAGGGTCTCAGGCAGGTGTAAGAATGGAGAGGGATGCCATGACCACTCAGATTCAAGCTGTCCTGCTGTGCACAGATTAATTTCCTGGTTGATCCTCAAACAGTTAAGGTGCTCAGGAGAGCTCCCAGCTCACCCTGTGCTACCCAGCTGAGCCTGTGCAGGGCTTTCCACACATTTGCTGTGTATTTAAGTGTGTGTTAAACCATTAGATCCCAAGGAAATCACAGCCATTCATGACTCATTGAGTCATTCATAGCTGAAAGTTGTGCCCTAGCACCAGTGTGTTTGCTGGGGTTGAGATATGTTCCTCCTACAAAATATATAAAGTATTATCCACGGGCAATTACCTGCTTCTGCCATATTTCAGAGGAAGCACTTTTAGCAAGATAAATAATTCATGTTCTCTAAAGCAGCACACAAGTGGTGTGCTCTGTCAGAAGCCCAGCCCTTCCTGCTGGGGGATTTGGGGGGGTGGGGGGGTTAATTGTTACTTTATTTTTCATTTATTCTGAGGGCAAAATGCTCTTCAGATCCACTTTGCTTCCCTGTTTTGGAGCCTTTAGGGGTGCAGATTTCCAAGTGGAATGAGGGATGACACGTGTGTCAGTGCAGTGGATCAATGTAATTAAGAACTCCAGAGCAGATCAGAGAGGAGATTTTGGCCTTGCAGGAATATATCATGCTTTCAAAGGCAAGGCAGGTTAATTAAATGTCTATAATTAAATCAGTTATTGGTACTAATGCATTGCTTAAACGGCAGGGCCTGGAGAGGCTTCTTCTCACCTTGTTTTGGTGCATCCCCTCCTGCTGTGGTCTGGCTCTGTGCTGCACCACCGCTCCTTGTGTCTTGTCTCATTGCACTGGGGAGAAAAGCAGGACTAGATCTGGAGGAGAGCCTGGCTCCTGCCACGGAGAGCTGGGGAATCGGGACCCTGCCGCCGGCAGTTCACACCTGCTGCACAGGGACAATGACAAAATCGATGCAAGCGGTGGCTCCGTGCCATGTGGACAAATAGAGATTAAAAACATCCCCACTGTGAAGTGCTGACACTCAGACCCTAGGCAGCACGAACTAGAATGGTATTGGATTGCCCTCACATTAGATTTTCACACTTCTAGCCCTGGTTTACCTTTTCATAGTCTGGAGCAGGTCCAGAAGAGGCCACAAAGATGATGAGAGGGCTGTCCTGTGGGGACAGGCCGAGAGAGTTGGGACTGCTCAGCTTGGAGAAGAGAAGGCTCCAGGGACACCTTCCAGTACCTGAAGGGGACTACAGGAGAGCTGGGGAGGGGCTTGTGACAAAGGCTTGTAGTGACAGGATGAGAGAGAATGGATTGAAACTTGAGGAAGGGAGACTGAGATTGGAGACTAGAAAGAAATTGTTGGCAGTGAGGATGGAGAGACCCTGGCACAGGTTGCCCAGGGAGGCGGTGGATGCTCCTCCATGGGGGTGTTCAAGGCCAAGTTGGATGTGGCCTTGAGCAACCTGAGCTGGTGGGAGGTGTCCCTGCCCATGGCAGGGAGGCTGAACTAGATGCTCTTTGAAGTCCTTTCCAAGCCAAAGCATTCTGTGGATCTGTGACTTCTGTTGTGCCTTGTTGCAACAGGCATGCAGGGAGCAGCAGTGCTGACCCTCACCTGCACCTTGCTCCGGAGGTCAGCACCACCACCTCCGGGACTCTGCTAGCAGCTGTATTAACTCACTGGCTTTAGCTGCAAACCTTGGTGCTGCTCTTATAAATAGTTGCTGCTAATGCATTTTGGGTGAGATGCTGCCAGGTTTCAGGGATGCAAATGAAGATGGCTGTAAAATTGTTCCTGAGATGGAAATGTGCAGCGCCGGGGAGCGGCGTTCTGCTCCTCGCCGTATGTTCGAGCTAGCAGGCAGAGCCCCACTCATTTGTATGATGGCAATAGCATCCTGCCTCGACTTGCCCAACACTCTGCACGAATTAACGTTCAGATCCTTAATAACCAGGCCAGCTATTAAAGAATTCTGTGCTGTGCTCCAAACCCAGGCGGGTAACGCCTATTGGGTTCGCACAATGATGGCAGCCTGGCTGCCGTCTGCTCCTCTCGGCACACTGACACCTGCTAGCAAATATGTTGCTAACTGTGTTTGCAGCATTACAAATAGGCACTCACTGCCTGCTACGGGCCAGGCTCCTTGGCCTGGCTGTGCACCAGTGGAAGGTGGTTTAGCAGCTCTGCTCCTGCGAGCTGCTTTTCACAGCCTGAGACTCTGTTTTGCGCCCTGGAGTTCCCCAGGTGCTTCTCTTTTCACCTCTCCCTCTTCCTGCTGCAGGTTTTTGGTGCTTGTTGTTATTTTTTCCCCCCCTTGGTTTATTGGCAGTTCTGCTGAAAAAAAGTGTTGGAATAATTTGGGAAGCTGGGGGCCAAAAACTTCCTTATGTCTGTGGTCATGAGAGTGTGTGTGTGTGAGGTAAGAGCAAGAGATTCCCTCCTTACCCTCGCAGCATTATGTGCACAGCCTTTAGCTCCGTGTGGACTGAGATGCACTAAGAATTCTGGAGCTCTCTTTAAAAATAACTGCACATCCCTGCTGGGAACATTCTGATGGCCTAAAATGTGTGCCTGCAATGAAACAGGAGAATGGCAAGAAGCAGTGTCCAGTCTCAGGCCATGCACAGAGGCATGCCTGTTGTAAACAGGATTCGGGCTCGTGTTGCAGTGTTAAATTGGAGACTAGAACTATTCTGAGACATTTGGTTCTCTCTTTTAGTGATCTGAGTGTTGTCTGGTTTAAACTGCAAGCACAAAACCAGGACACAAAAGGTAGAAGTACCTCCACCAAGCACCAGCTTCATTCGGCCAGTGATTAACTCCCGGTGATGAGCACCCTCGATGAAGAGCCCTTGTGCAGCTCTGGGGCACACCTCACGTTCCTTACTGCTTCTGCTGGGTTACTAGAAGCATCAAACGTCCTCAAAATCAGGCTTCTATGTCATGCAAAATCTGTGCCGTATGAGAATGACATTGGCAGCGTGCAAACTGAATGTCTGTTTGCAGGTGGGAGGGGGCTGGGGTGCCTTAGGAAGGGAGGGACTGACATCAGGATACAGCCAGGCCCTTGAAAATGATGGAAAGCTGCTTCCAACCAATTTTCTTAACAGCCCTCATGGGTTGTTCCAATGAAGGCACAAGCTCTGACAAACTGCACACTCCATAAGCTGCCAGGGTGTCCGACAGGGCAGGCTGCGGAGCTATGGTCAGTGATTCTCCCACGCAACTCCGTTGTCCTTCTAATGAGAGCTTGGTGATTCGGGCCCAGAGCGGCCTGAGGAAACAGATGGGACTTGACTACCAGAGAAATCTGGGCACAAAATCTGCAGTGTACTGATATAGAAAGTGATTTTCCCAACCCATAAAGGAGTGGGAAAAGAGCTGGGAAAAGAGGGGTCGATTTCTGAACAGCCTGAACTCAGAAGTAAATTTCTCTTTAGCTAGTCAAGACCTTCTGGGTTTGCCTTTCAGCAACTTGAAGCCTGAGGGTTTTCTGTAGTGCGAACACTTTAAAGTGGAGTTCAAGCTATTTTGATGCAAGATGTCAAAGTTGCCCTCCTCCTGACACCCTGCTTCCAAATCTTGCATGGCAGTTCAGTGAAGTACACTTAGGTGTACCATGGTCGGTCCTTGTCCTCCCAGTTTGTGTCTCCTCATTTGGAGCAATGACTGTGAGGGACAACTTAAGCCTGCAGATGATGCTCTCAGATGATGCTTTCCCGGTAAAGCAGACTGATGTGCCAGGTAGCTCTCAGCACTTGGAGGATGAAGAGAACTGAGCAGAATGGTGGACACCATTTAGCAGAAGGTTTCTCCGTTGGTCTGAACTCTTTGAACTCCTTCCCTGGTCTCAACACATGAAATTTTCCCCTACATGTTTCGTATCGAGTCAGTGTCCCCTGGGAAGGAAAATGAACTGCCCAGGAGCACCCAGCACCTGAAAAGCAATTTGCTTCTTTCTTGCCTTCCAAATAAGGGTTGTGTAAACAGGCCAGAGGTGTGAGCAAGGTCCTGCCTGTGCCTGGGTCTGGTGAGAGGTCTTTCACAGCAAGGGTGCAGACAAATCACAGCAGCTCAGCTTCATCTTTAAGGTCTAATGGATCTTCTGACCCTCTGAGCTTTCACCAATTTCTTCCACCCCACTTTCACCAAAGCAAAGAGAGTTTGCTTCTGTTCTGTGCTGACACTTTCTGATCTTATCCTCTGTTCTACATCTAGCCAAGAAAAGTGAAGCTGGAATACTAAAAGATAAAATTATCTAAGCCATCCCCAAGGGGAGTCCTACTCAGGTCCAGTGCTTGCTTTCTGGGAGCGAGTCATCCTAACACAGATGAGGCAGGGTGGCAGTGACAGATGGTGGCATGCCTCACTCTAATTTTAGGCTAGCAGATAGATTGCCCACTCGGCTTCTCTTCTGCCTCAGGATGGACCAGGAGCTGGCATCCCCTCAGTTGTGGTGGCCAGAAGCTTAGGAGACTTCCAAGCAATCAAATCTTAGCAGAGGTTTGTTCCCAACAACCCAGACACGTGTGAAATCCTATGGATGTAGGGAAGGGTTGGTGTTGGCCCTGCCAGACCCTCTCTGCTTTCCTGAGGAGCAGTTCTCATCTGTTTGAACTATGCAAGTGAATTTCCTCAGATCCTAAATGACTTTTTCCCTGCCCCTCAGGCTATGAATATTCTAATCTGGTCAGGCTGAATTCTGCCATTTTATTACTGAATGATTTAGGATCAAGCACATCAAATGTGAGGACTAAAAACCTAACCAAACAGCTGGAGATGGGGAAAATGCATGATGGATTTTCAGACCCAAGAGAACAATTGGGTTCTTAATCTCAGCGTTTGCTCTTGATTCCTATTTATTTTTCCAAAGGAATTCTTAGAGGATTTAAATTTTAGAATATGCAACGGGCAGAAATGTTCAGGATTTAAGCAATTTAAATTCACACTCAACAGGAGACTGAGTGACACAGGGATTGGTGCTGGAGTGTGCAGTCTATCACCTCCATGGCACTGAGCCTCTCCATGTCTCTAGGTGCTTGTAGGTGTCCAGAACAGCAGAATCTGTGAGCTCAGCCCCAGTACACAACAGATTGGATTATGTAAGGGCTAACGGGAGGTGGATGGCAGGTAGGAGGGAGGAAAAAGACATCAACACTTGCCAGCAGTTCTGGGAAGGGAGACAGCTCAGCTACTTCACATCCTGAGCACAGGCAGAGGGCTCAGACTGATGTATCCTGGGCTACATCAAAAGCAGTGTGGCAGCAGGTCAAAGGAGATGACTGTCCCTACTCAGCTTTGGTGAGACCCCTCCCAAGCCCCTCTCCCAGCTCTGGGATCCCCAGCACAGGAAAGACCTGGACCTGTTGGAGCAGATCCAGAGCACCACATTGATCAGAGCCACAGAGGACCTCTCCTGTCTCCTTTCACCTGTGTAATGCTTTTTGCCAGAGGATCAGCTTGTGTGCACCTCACAGACCCATTTCCCTGGCTCGTAGGCTGGAGGTACCTGCCAGGGCTGTAAGTGCAAATGGCACAACACGGCAGGAAGGGCAAAGCAGCCTCAGATTCCTGGTGGTCTCTCAGCACAAGTGGTGATTAAAGGACTGCAGCAGTGGGGAAGGAAAGGCAACATGGGAGCTGCCTACCCAAAAGCACCTCAGAGAACTTTAATTATCATGAGATAATCTCTCTTCCTCCAGCAGTGGTCCACCTGGATCCCTCTGTGGGCAGCTACCAATTAGCTCAGGGGAAGAGAGGCAGCAAAGTGTTTGTCTAATTAACAACTCCGGGGGTCCTCATCCAGAAGTTCTTATCCTGAAGCAGTGTCTGGTGAGCATCTGAGCTGAGCTCCAAGCAGGGATTCCCCAAACACAAGCTGCAGATGTTGCCTGAGCCTCAGTAAAGTGAACCCTAATTGAGGGGGGAGGGACAGTTTGTTCTCTGCATGTGAGACCCTCATACAATTTGAAATCCCTTTGAGGAGGGGAAAAAAAAATCCCCCTGGATTTATTACCAAAAGCTACAAAAAGCCTGAGAGATTTTCCAAATGGCTTTGTTCTAGAAAGATGAAAGGGCAGAGCTCTAAGAACAGCAAGTGTAAGAAGTTTGGTCTCTGTGGGAGAGTCACTGAGCTTGGAGAAATCCTGGTAAATGCATCAACTTATTTGAATAAAACCCTGAAACCAAAACAAACAGCAACGACAACAACATTCTGGAGCACAGGGAAGAGGCTGATGAGGGCCCCACCAAAGCCTGCAAGATGAAGTGCAAAGCACTGCTGGTGCAGCTGCTGCCAGAGGTGTTGAAATGATGGAGTCAGGGAAGAGGAGGAACACCACAGCAGCAAATCCAGCTGGAGCAGACACGGGTACCTGCAGTGTTACAAAGGAGTCCGAATGTGGTGGAGAAACGCTGCAGAGCCTTGTGTGGGCAGCAGAGAACAGCAGGCCTGGCAGACCCAGCACGGGCCAGAGAATCTCCTGAGCAGCATCTCTCAGTGCTTTCAGCTTGCTTTCTCCTGCCCCTTCCACTGGATGGCTGATGGAGAGATGCTTCATCATACAGCTTGTCAAAGTTTCCTGGAACTAGGGTGGTGCAGGGAACCAGGACAAAAGACAATCTGACTCCAATCTTAGCTCTGCAGAGGAGCTTTGGAAAAGTGACTTTCATGTTGTGTGCTTTGGTCTCCAATGCACAAAAGGAAGCCACCAATAATGCCTTTGTGTGTGAAGTGTTTCAAGGTCTCTGAATACGAGGGTCTGAAGATATCAAAGCCCAGTGTTGTTGTTATTATTATTGCTTGAACTGATTGAGGTAGTTGGGAGAGAACATCTACAGTTATCTGACAGAAAGAAGTTAAACATGGGGAGCAAACTATCAGGAGGTTGAATGTACCTCAGAACAGCCAGGAAGGAAAAGCACTTGACACAAGTCTTGCAGCCATCTCTTTGTCCTGGGTCAGAGCCTCTTGACTTCCTCATAAACAGCAGGCCCTTAGCCAGCCTGGCTCTGCTCTCAGGTTTTGTGATGGAGTCTGGGGAGAAGGCCACATCCATCCCTCTGTAGGGGTGGGTTCTGCTAGAAACCTCTCCAGACCTTGTGAAGAGAGAATCAGATCTAGGAAGAAATCTCACAGCACCAGCTCTCCTGCTACACGACCCTGTGCTGTATGGGATTGGAATGTGGGTTGCTCCTGCAGGCTGGGTCTGCCCCAGAGATGGAGGTGGCTTCTGGTGAGGTGCCTGTTTGCTGTGGGTCACTGAGAAGGATCCAGCCTGACTCTGTCTGAGCACAGAGGCAAGGCAGCACCATGGCAGCTTTGATGGCCGACGGATGCAGGGCTGAAAGTGGTTATGAACCAGCAGCAAGCCATCACTAGGAAGTGACTTCAGCTTTAGAGACACCTCCTTTGACATCTCCATCAGAGCTCAGCTTTAGCTATCATGCCTCCTGACATCTGCTTAGCCACGGACTCAGGAGCTGCTCTCTGGTGCACAGGATTCCTGTTGGCAGGGAAGCCATTCAGCCTCTCGGTGCTCACAGCCATGACTGACACACAGGCCAAGATGATTTTAGTGTCTGGAGCTCAACTGTCAGCCCTGAGACCTGTCTCAGCCCTCATCTGAGAGTCAGAGGCTGATTTGTTTATTCCCTTGCAGGGCTGATGCACATTTCCCCTCGTAAGGCCGCAGAATGACTTGCAGCAGCAACAAAACCAGCGTGGGCTAGAGCAGCTCCTGGGTGCTGAGGGAAGTTTCTGGGCTCTTGTGACTAAAGCCTGGGCACCCAGAGAGGAATCCTGTCAGAAATGTGCTGAGAGTCTGCTTCCTCCTGCCTTGTCTCTCTACAGCAGCAAGTCTGGAGCGTTCGTGTCTGCCAGGCTGTGTGCTCACATCTATCTGACCAGACAAGTTTCCAGGAAGGTTGTCAGCTGATGGCAGTCCTAACTCCTCAGACTCCTTAACACTTCATGGAAATGGGCTGCTGGGAGAAGGCAGACCTTGTGTCAACCTGAGGGAGAGATTTCAGAGGCAGAGAAATCCTTGTCAAAGAGAGAACTTCCCCAGGAGGAGAGCACTGTGATGCCCCAACAGCACAAAGAGCATCAGCCACAGCTCCTCCATGGGGAGGCAGTGGCAGATCTGCTCACAGCAGGCAAAGCCATGAGATGCCAGGCTGCACTGATGCCACGTTTCCTGGACCTCCTGATACCCAGCAAGAGAGCAGCAGGGTCAGAAGCAGGGGGGAAAGCTGGAGCAGTGTTGTGGCAGCTGCAGAAGAGGTGGAAAGAGGCCCAGGAGCAGATGTGACACAGCCACCTTGATCAATGTTTGCTTACAAACAAAGATTTGTATTCCTTGTTTATATCAAGAACCTGAAGTGAGATATGGAGCACTTTGAAGCTAGTGACAGATCTCCCATAAGCAGGATCCCATCCCAGCTCCTTTCTGTAGACTCCTCTGTGATTTGTGTTGCTTTAATAGCGAGGGGAAGGGAAAATGCTCTGAATCAGGAGAAATATTTTACAGCGCGAGGTAATTTGAGAAACATCTTTCATCTGTTAAGGTTTGAGCTTCTCCCAGTAATAACAAGAACTTGATCAAGCATGAACACTCCCCAGCTATCTATAGATTTGTAGTACACAGCCTCAGAGATGTCACTGGCACACTTCACAGGGTGATCAATAACTTCTTTTTAACCTTTGCGCAAGAAGGTTGGGATGCAGCCTGAGATTGATAAAAAGACTGCTGAGGAGGGAGAGGTGCACAACTAGGGGAGTAGCAGGGCTGGGAGATTTTGTTACTGTAATGCACAGACTGAAACCTGCAGTGCTCATTCCTAGGGGCTTCAGACTTCCAGAGTGAAAAATCCAGATGCCTGCTGTCCTCTGGTCCCAGACTCCTTCCCCTTCTCGGAGGCATTGGTCCCTTGGCACTCTACCTTATCCTGCTTTATGTGCTCTCCCTCGAGCATTCTGAAGGCCTGGAGAGTTCCCTTTGCTGTTTTTAGGAGTGCTAAGGTCTGGGAGAGGACTGCTGCCCCTGGCACAGCCTCCAGCAGGGTGGGAAGTGCTGCCTGTGCTGGCACACCTGGGAAGTTCTGCCATCGCTGCTCTGCTGAGGCAAGAGCATGAGGTGCCTCGGATCTTCTGGACCTTTCCCCAGCAAATCCCCCAAGGTTTTGTAGCAGCTAACCAAGAGGAAAAAGAAACATTATCACCTCCACAACATGGTGTTTGCTATGAATCTGAGAAGAGCTGAAGTGCTTAGCAAGGGTTTTTCTCCTCCTGCTGTCTTATTAGAGGGCAGGGATTTCTTGACTGTTGACCCTGTCCCCCATCACAAAAAAATTCTGCTGTGCCAAAGGAAATGTGGAAGTGACTGTGATGGGACCTTGCAATGACATTACAGGATTGTGTCTTGCATATTGGCGTGGAATGCTTGCAAGCACTCAGAGCGAGCCCAAACAGGAGCCTGAGCCCGTCCAGCTCTAAAGACAGGGTCTTGTCCCTAATTAAAGTGTTTAAGCACTTCTCAGTATATTTCTTATGTCACCAGAAACAGATTTCACCACATCTTGGTCATCTTATGTTGCACTTTCACCCCCTGGAGCTGCTCATTGCTGTATCATCTTTTTCTATTTGTTGTTTTTTCTGCCCCAGGTTTGCATCTGACCCTGATCTCTGAGGTGCCTTCCAGTCCAAAGCACTCTATGATTCCATGGTTCACTCTTTTCTGTTTCTATAGACACCTTCTCCAAAGGCTTACAGGTCTGATAGCTCTCCCCAGGTGTGAGCAGGGCGGTGTGCAAGGTGTGACAGCTGATCCCAGGAAGGCTGCAGAGCCCCAGTGGTGTGCTCCTGCTCCAGCACCTTGCACAACGTGCTGTTCCTTCTGCCCAGTGCAGCGTTTTGCACATCAGGTAAAATTCCAGAGGAAAGGAATGGAAGAGCTGCTAGTGACTAAAATCAAATCAGTATTTCACCTCCCCATGACATGGTTTGCTTCCTTCCAGCTAGCATTAAATAGCAGGCAACAAATAAAGACACATTGCACCGGAGCCAACCACAATTGTTTCTGCAGCCCACGCGCTTGACAAATGCCCTAAAAGAAGATGTATAAGGGCTCTCTCCTACTAAATTTAGTATAGGAAATCTTTAATAACTAGAAGTGACTATAATTTCCTCCTTTAGACCGTTCTGTTTGGATGTTTCATAAATCCTTGTATTGATTAGCTCTGCGTGGAGCGTTGTACAGCCCTAAACACAAGGAATTAAGCTGAGTGGCAGGTGAGTTCCAGCACAGCCCCTTCCAGCCAGCACAGCAAAACACCGGGGCAAAAAAATGAAACACACTGAACAGAAGCCCAGATGGATACAAAGGAATATTAATGACAGTAAATCAGTCAGCTGCAAAGGTCTCCAGTTTGTTGTTGCCTGTTTTTGTTGGGTTTTTTTCTTGCTGAGTTTCCAGAACCCAAAGCATAATGGAGGCAAAAACAATCAAAGGGCTAATGGAGAAGGGTGGGGGGTGGGGGGAAGGACTTTATAGACATTAACACTGGATTAGAAGAATTTGATGCTTAGAGTGAGATGTGCAAATAAAATTCAATAGCACTAGGAGAGATAATTCCCAGACCTCTGAGACAGGTAATTCCTGGGTGAATCTCCTCCTTGGAATGGAGGGGAACAGAATAGAGAATAGAAAATAGAATAAAATAGAGAGAAGAGGAGAGAAAGGAAGGGAAGGGAAGGGAAGGGAAGGGAAGGGAAGGGAAGGGAAGGGAAGGGAAGGGAAGGGAAGGGAAGGGAAGGGAAGGGAAGGGAAGGGAAGGGAAGGGAAGGGAAGGGAAGGGAAGGGAAGGGAAGGGAAGGGAAGGGAAGGGAAGGGAAGGGAAGGGAAGGGAAGGGAAGGGAAGGGAAGGGAAGGGAAGGGAAGGGAAGGGAAGGGAGGAAAAAAGGAATTTAAAAAATGGTGAAAAAAAAAGAGAAAAGGACAATTTCATTTGGCAAGGGCCTGCAGTGCTGATGCAGCCCCACTGCATGCCCCATTCGCTTTCTTTCCTGTGAATTCCCCAGCTCAGGCCTTGACCTTGCCTCCTTGAGCTGAACCAGTGCCAGCAGCCCTCACCCACCACAGGACACTTCTCCTTTTCAGGAAGGCCAGTAAGAGCATCACCAGATTATGGCTCTGGAAGTTATTGGGGGAAAGCCCCTCTGGGTCTGATTCGCTTTGGTAGGAAGGGTTCTGCTGGCCCATTGGCAGTGCAAATAGCTGTAGAGTGGGTACAGATTAAAGCTGGGTACAATCAAAGAGCCCTGTGAAGTCACAAGAAGATCAAATGGATAAGGCCCTTAATGGGGCTACAAGAAAGCTGGGGAGGGAGATTTTAGGGTGTCAGACAGTGATAGGACTGGGGGGAATGGAGCAAAACCAGAAATGGGGAGATTCAGATTGGATGTTAAGAAGTTGTTCCCCATGAGGGTGGTGAGAGACTGGCACAGGTTGCCCAGGGAAACCTCATCCCTGGAGGTTTTTGCAGCCAGGCTGGATGTGGCTGTGAGCAGCCTGCTGTAGTGTGAGGTGTCCCTGCACATGGCAGGGGGGTTGGAACTGGATGAGCCTTGAGGTCCCTTCCAACCCTGACAGTTCTGTGATTCTATGATTCTTGAATTTGGAGATGGACTCTTCCAACAGTTCAGTTTCCCAGTCAAAAGTAGTGCTGTGCTAGCTGGGAAAGGGGCAAAGAGTAGATAATTATACCTAATCCTTACTTTCCATCACTTCACAGGTACAAGGAGTCAGCCTGGGAGAAGGCACAGAAGCCTCCATCCCTCTTGCACTCCAGCACTCAGGCAGCCAAGCAACCGAGCAGATTTTGCCTCCGTTTGCTATTATGTGATATTTTTTCAACAAACTAGAGTGTGCCACAACGTCCTGATGGTGACTGCCTACTGAAATGCTGTTCTGTTTCTGTCTTTCCTCTTTCAGGGCCTCCAATGTGCAGTGTGGTTAAAAACTGACTCAAAGTTTTGGCATTGGGGAGATTCAGTTCGTTTCTGGCACGGAGCAGCTCTGTGCTGAATGAGGAAAGAAAGGACAGGAAAGCATTGCCAGCTTCCACAGGGGTTTGGGGGAAAATCTTGGACTTGGCAAAAAGAGAAAACTTTGAAGATTTGGAGCAAGAGTAACAATGAATTTTTGCTGCTGTAAGCCTGGCTCTCTGCGAAAGGCTGGAGCAGAGTGCCAGCTGCATGAGGTTCAACAAGGCCAGGGGCAAGGGCCTGCAGCTGGATGGGGACAGGCACGGATCCAGGCTGGGTGCAGAGTGGCTGAGAGTAGCCCTGAAGAAAGAGACCTGGGAGTGTTGGCTGCTGAGCAGCTTCCCAGGAGCCAGCAGTGCCCTCCTGCAGCCCAGAAGACCATTCTAGGATTCTAGGGAAAGTTTTAAAAGTTTTAATAACTGTGGTAACTTTTGCCTTCCCCCCATTCAAGTTGTTTCTGCTCAGATAAAGTGCCTTGAGCAGCACCTTGGAGGAATCTTGTGGCAGGGGCTTGGACAGACTCAGAACTCTTGGTCAGAAGGTTTTGCCATGATTTGTGCCTTACCCTTGCTTTTTCCTCTACTTCAGCCTGCACATCTTTGCACTAACCAGAGCAGGACGTCTAAGGAGAGCAGACACCTTCCCTGCTTCTTTCTGCTTCATCCCTGCTGCAGATGCATTCCATGGCCCCAGTGATACAGGGCTAAAATCACAACCAGCCAGCTCAGTAGGGGCTGCATCCCCCTGCAGGTACAGGGGGGAGTGCAGGCAAGTGCTGAGGTTACCGGGCAGCACAGGGTAACTTCATTTCAGCCTTGGAAGAGGACAGGCTCTTGTGGGCTCAGCCTCTCCTGTACCCCTCCCTCACCATGTTTTCCTCCCCACTTCTTTCCCCAGCCCCATAATCCCAGTTTCACCAGTCCTAGTTGCTGCTCTCTAAGTGTGCAAGCCTGTCCCAATCTCCTGCCCTCAAAAGTCCTCAGCTCATCTTTCCTGGTTTCCCTCACTCTCTTTCTTCCTCCCTGTACCACTGCAGAGGAGGGTGTCACCTCTTCCCCCTCTGATGCCAATTCCACTTTCTCTCTGTGCTATCCCTATCTTCTGCCATCAGTGAAGCAGTTTGAAATCCCCTGTGTGATCTGTGCTTTGAAGAGATGGAAAGAGAAGCTCCCAGCCTGGCACCCTGCCCCTCCACAGAGCCCCCCAGAGAGCCCCTTTCCTACCTGGTCAGGGGCAGCACTGGCAGCGTGGCATCCTGGCTCCTCCTCATCTCACGTGTCAATTGGGTTTTTTATGTCTCAGCAAAGCATGGCTCTGGAGAGGACCCATCCTCTTTTACAAAGGCTGCTGCTCTTGTCTTGAAAAGAGACCCAGTCCTGGAGCAGAACTGGCTAAGTTTAGCACAGGATTAAACTTAGCGTGAAGGATTAAAGCAAGCCAGGCAAGTGAGTAATGAGAGAGCAACCTACAGCTCGGGTGAGATACTCTGGTGTGCAAGAAATAGAGTCAGGTGGGAGTGTGAGAAAACCCTGTGTTGACTACAAGTAGGAAGCAGAGCAAGCTGCTCTGATCTGTGCAGTCAGTCATTCCAAATGAAAACTGAGAAACCTTCCCCTTGCTGAGCACCACCACACACCACTCCTGACATCTCCTCTTTCTCGGGAGCTTGGCAGGAGCGTTTCCCACCCGACTTCCTGTAGTAGTAGAGCTATTACCGACACCAGGCTACTTAGAGCTGGGGAAGATTTATGAGGGATTATTTTTATGGCAAGCCTCGTGACTGAGCCATCCACCCAACTCTTCTCTACTTCATTATTGAGGGATTTGCATTCACTTCACACCAGCCCAAGCTCTAATCATAAATAAACTGCAACAAGCACCGCGAGGAAGTACACAGAGCTACATCTCCCAGTGTGGTGCACAGTGCTCCCAGGGACAGCAGAAAGGAGACAACGAGGGGACAAGGCTCCCAGAGCCTGCAGCCCGAGTGAGGTGCAGCCACTGCCTTCCACCCAGAGCTTTTTTGCTCCTGCTTGAGAAGCTCCTTTGCCGCTCACATCCTGCTTGTAAAGGTTTCACAGCTCTCCCACTGCTTTTCGTAAGGTTCATCCCCACTGCTAATAGAATAACAAAGTTTTTCTGCTATATTGTTTTAAATAGTTTCATGTCACAGATGTCTCCTGCACAGAGGGCTTGTGCAATGCCTTCCCTGCCTCGCTGCTTCTGCTGCAAATTACAAGCCAGACGGGGTTTGTTCACCTCTCCCCCTAATGCTTTGAAATAACTGGGTTTAGTAGAAAGCTTTTCCTTCTGGATCTGGGTGTTTGCTCCATCTCACACTCTGCTTTCCCATCTTCCTAGCTGCCAGGATTTCTAAGCTTCTCCAGACGTGATAGTTTTATACAAGTAAGCTAAACAGCATCAGTGGCCTTCTACCTTCTTATGTTCATCCCTGTCATCGTGTACACCATTCACAGCTTCAAAGGTTTCCCCAGGGGTCCTAGCACAGTAGAAAATCCTGATTATAAGTGACATTTGAGTGGATTTTTAGAATTAGTGTATTAACAATTATACCCAACCTTAGGCTCTTTATTAACAGTATCAAGACTGGAGTCTAGTGCAGCATTCAATGCAGCTGTGTCATCTTTTCATGAAAGCAATTTCCAGCACTTGCATTCATCTGAATGGTGACCTGAGAATGGGCAAAGAGCTCAGTGCAAGCCTTTTGCTAGAAGGAATGGGGATCTGTGGCTCTGTCTGAAGGGGCAAATGTGGCTGGAGCCAGTGGCTTGCACCATTTGAGGTAAATAACTTACTTGCCCAGCACATTTCTGTCTGCAAAGTGAGGACAGCCTGGGAAACATTTGAGAGATTTCATCTGTAGGGGTTCCTCTGACAGAGGCATTTGAAAATCACCTGGAAATCACCTGAATTCCATGTAAGATATGATAGGAAGCAGTAGAGTGTGATAGTTAGAGGACAGACAGAAGCTGCAGATGGTTGTGACTTCATCACTATGATGCAACCCCATCAGAAACACCATTGCCAGGGCCGGAGCCGTCCACCCAGCTGCACCTGCTGGGCCGTGCCTGCACTTCCCCTCACCTCTCTAACCCAGGTTAAGGATGAAGTCTACCAGCTGGGGTCAGATTCTGGTCTGCTTGGTTGCCTGCCTGTGTGCCAATTAGTCACAATCAAGTGATCCTTTTCGTGCCCCTGCTTCAGAAGCTCTGTTTGTGGTCTGAGCGTGAGATGGCCTCTGCCGCCCGCCTCGGTCGGTGCTTTCTTAGTGCTGCTGCTGGCTGACACAGCAGAGAGGAGGCTGAAGAGCGATGTGCCTCCTGAGAACACCTATGATGACTACAGATGGCAACTGCAACGATTTCAGATATTGATTAACCTGTACAGAAAATATTAATAACTAGCTGCACATACTCTTTCTAGGTAAGAAAGGACCTGCAGAAGGAAAAATTGGAGAAGTCAAGTATCAGGACAAGGTGATTACTTAACATCTGTGACCAAGGAAAGGGCTCAAGCAGAAAAAATCATCCAACATCTGCACTGTCGGTAAAATACTTGTAAAAAACACAAGTGAAGTGTGATTAATCACCATGGCTGTATGATTGAGTCAATTGACTGTTACTTTTTCATGATGATTAATCAGCTACAAAAATTATAATTGTCCCACTTGTAGTGGCTGCATGCTGTGCCTGATGACATCATTTGGGCTACAGATACTCAATGAGTGGTTTTCAAAAGAATATGCAGATGAAGCGGGGAGGGTGGGTGAGACCAAGGCTACAGTCTGAAGATTGTCTTTGGCTTCAGTAACCCACACTGGAGACTGCTTTCTCAGCTTGCTGAAGGGACAAATTCTCTCTTAGCTGATGAACATCAGCAGCAGATTAAGCTAAAACCAGAGGCAGGGGGGTTTGTCATTTCGTGTCATTAAATAATATTTACATTAGGGAAGCATTTGGAGGCAGAGAACAAAACCCAAATCATTTTGGTGGCAGCAGATGAATGAGTGGTGAACCCTCAGCACGCTGCGTGCAGGGCAGCTCAGAAAAGAAAGAGCTTCTGAAATGGCAGTGGAATGATTAGGTGAAAAAAGGGAAAGAAAAAGGGGCTGAAATTACTTGCTCTAGAGTGGGGGTGAATAGCAGAAACCGGGGAGGGTGCTGAGGATCAGTGTACAGTGGGGGAAAAGGAGGCTATTTACTGCAGGCATCAAAAGCACAGGGTCGGTGAAAAAGAAAGAACATTCAAATGCAACAGAAGAGGCTTCAAAAATGCCCAAGCCAAGCAGACTGAATTAATGAACTGCACTGTGGTTTGTGCCTGTGTTTAAAGAGTGTGATCTGAGAGGCTGTGTCAGGTCAGGAGCCAGATACTCCGCATCCCCTCCCCATCTCCAGCCAGGACTCGCTTCCCAGGAGAAAGAAGCTCGGGCACATTGCCTAAAAGCCAACTGCAGCCCGTCCGGGTCAGCCCTCAACCTGGATAATGATCAGGGAAGCAGGGCCGTGCTGAGGAATCCAGACATAGCTCTGAGATCAGGGATGCAGCACAATGCTATCAGGGCAGCGACAGCTCCTGCAATGACACCAAACCCCTTCCGCCTTCCCGGGCGTGCGTGCAGCCGTGCTTCAGGGCATGAACCAGCCACTTACTCAGGTTCAAGGAGCAGCTTCCTCTGCAGGCAGGTGTTTCTACAGCTTTTTTTTTCCCCCTCCTGACAAGGTTTCTCACACCTTCCTCTAAAGCAGCAGGGATTTGGCATCTGTCAGAGGCAGGGGACCAGGCTGGATGGATCGCTGATCTAATCTGGGCTGGCAGCTCTGATGTTCTTAGGAGGAGGGTGCAAGGCTCATAGCAGAGAAGGGCTTTGCATGTAAGCCTGAAAATGTCATCAGGCTGTTGAGTGGGTAAAATGCAGCATTTTATATACACACAGCCCTCCAGGCTCCCCGGGAAGGATTGTTACTCTGGGATCCTGGAGGATCTGAAGGAGATGATGTGCTGAGATCTGACACAATAACCCCAATGATGAATTATTCCAGGCAATTTTGCCCCATCAAGCTAAATTCAAATATACTAATGGACTGTGCAGAGCAAAAGCCTTAACCCCTGCTCACTCACTGCCATTTCAAAGTCTTTCAGCCTACAAAGAAATAGTCACTTGCAGAGTACAAGATCCTGCTTTAAACCCAAAGTTCAAAGTCTTACTTAGGAAGAGAGATTTTTTAATGGAAAAATTCTTTCAAATCCTCCAAGATCCCATCCTTGGAGGAATCCAATCTTTTACACTCATTTGAAACAGATTTCAGACTGCTTGCCAGTCTGTTCTGAGCAGGCAATATCCTTCTGAGCTGTACATAAACCCTCACTAATGATCTGTAATGAAGTGCTGCTTTTTGCACACCCAGCATTTTCGCTCCAAAGTTGAAGGCAACAGCACAGTTTCGCCTGCTGCCTCCCCCTCTTTGCACCCTGCCTTTGCTTTTGAAGTCTGTCAGCGAGAGCAGAGCCCTGCACCTCCTCCTTAGGGTGTCAGTTTGTCTTCCAAACACAGACCCTAAAATTCTGTCCTGTTTCATGCCCTGACTGCTCACCTTTATTTAGCACACTTACTTGCTCCGAACAGCCCCAGCAGCAAGGTTTTATTTCCAGGGTTGTGTTCACAGGAGGCAGCTTCGGTAACTCCTTGTATTTAGATAAGAAAGGGTAGCATGGGAGCTCCAGTCCCTTGAGTTTTTCCTAGGTAGCTACTAATTGTTAATTATTAGAGACTAACTAAGTCACTGAAGTGAGTCGTTTGGCTGGTGTCTCCAACGCTGTCATTTACTACTACACAAATCAGCCTGGTGATAGAGTGTCTTTAAATTAGGTTACAACCATGCAGTTATTGGACAGGGAGTAATTGATAAAACCATTAGTAACACTTGTAGAGATAACAGCTAGCAAAATCATGCAACCATAATTATTCCTAATGGATACATGCTATAAATTGTGGCAAGGAAAAAAAAATCATCTTGCATTATCTTTCAATCAAATCTGACAGTCCTGGGAGATTGCTGGAGACTAAATGCTCACGGAGGGGAAAAAAACCCTAAAGTGACCTATCAGAATATCTGTGCTGCTTTTTTTCCCCCTCCCCTTCCCCTTTTCTGTCAAATTATGTGGGTTTGTGGTTGGGTTGGGGATTTTTGTTGTTCTTTTCGCAGTTTGAGGCTTTCAGGCTAAAGCAAGCGGAGCCCTGCTCCTCGGCTGCCTCTGCCACGGCGTGCTGCCTTCTCAGGCAGACACCAGGCGCGTCAGGACTTTTTGTAATGTGCCAAGATGAAAAGAATTACCAGTTTGAATAAATGGTTCCAGGTTGCATCACGTTTTTCCAACAGCAAAATGTATTCTTTAATAATACATAAAGTTTTATCTGTATTCTGGTGTTGACATTTGTTTCGCTGAACAAAGCCTCCTGTTCTCAGTGTCCTTCCCCGCCCAGCTCTGACTTTCCTTCCCATCAGAGGAAAAAAATAATCAAATCAAATCCCTGCTTGTTTCAGGGAATTTTTCTCCCTTCCTCTGCAAGTGACAAAGAGCAGAAACTGCCTTCGTTGACCAAAAGATCAGAGGTACCGAGCAGACGTAGAGCTCGTCTGCATCTCCTCCTCCCCCACGTGCACGCTGGCACCTCTCAGTCACACACAGGATGGATTCAAGAGGGGATGGCTGAGTCAGCAAAAAAAAAAAGAAGAAGAGAAAAAGAAGCTAATTAGATATGGAAAATGATTCTGTAACAGCAGCAACTTCTCAGGAGAGAGGTGCAGAAGTGACTGCAGTTCTGCAGCAGCTTTAAAATCACTTTGCTGCCGTGGCCATGGTTGTGAACCATGAAATGCAGCCTGGCTGCCATGGAAGGAGTCGTGGGCACCAGGGGATTTTTGTTTTCCTCTGGCACATGGGTCACAGTGTGCCTATCACTTCTGCATTAGCCAGACCCAGAGTGGCTTAGCAATATTTCTTGGCAAGTCCTGAAGTCACACTGGAGTGAGTCATCAGCATCCTAACAGCACACCAGAACGACTCCCTTACCTGCCAAGCAAGCACCCCAGCTCCTTATTGATTTGCTGCATGCAGATTTAATGAAGATCAGTCAGTGCTTGCCAGGAAGTGCTGGTGAGCAGCAGCCAAACCTCCATCTCTTTGACAAGTCCTGGGTGGGAGCAGAGTCATCTGCCCAGTACTGAGAGGAGGCAGTGACTGCCTCGGGTCCTGGGCAGAGTCATATGCCCACTGCTGAAAGCATGCAGTAACTGCCTTGGGTCCTGGATTTGCTTTCCAGTGGGTGCTGCTCTGCCACAGGCAGGTGCTGACATGCTGCAGCCTCCTCAGAACCTTCCATGTCCAGCTTCCTGCCCTGACAGGCTCAATGGATTAGTTTTATGACTGAAGCAAGGACATCCCCTCATGTACTATATGCATCAAATTTCCAGCAGGTAAATTCTCTCCTCATCTTCAATAACCACATCCACTTGATTTTTCTTTCTGGATGATTTGTGGGATGTGCACACAGAGCCATCCATAAAATGCTGCTTATTACAATACCAAATTGGAAGCCAGCCTAGGCTCCTGTGCCTTTTTATGACACCACCCCAAACTATCAAAATTCCATTCAGAAATCAGGTTAAACACACAAAAACCTGGCAGTAAAAAACCACAACTGAGCTTTTAATGCTGCTTTTAATGGATTGTTAAATGCTTATAAACCAGCTTTGAGTATAACAAATTAACTCAGGGAAAATTAGTTCAGGTGAAACCCTTTGATTTTCTCATTGTCCTCTAAATTAAAAATTAACCACCCTGGCACGTGCACCGCACCAGAGCCGTGCAGGCTTTTCATACAGCCAGGCTCACTCCGTCCTCAGGCCTCCCCCGAGAAAGTTGAGTTTCTAAGGGTTTCATTCAAGTTCCAAGGTCAGACTGAATAGATCTGAATTTCTCCTTAAAAATGGGATTTTCATTCCAACGAGGACTCGACTTCAATTTGCTGCTCCTTGCCAAGTTGTGACAATATGGCACAGAACATCAGATGCAGACAGCAAATCAAGAGCATTGACAGCCCAGTGCCAGCCAGGGTGCCCAGCAGCCTGCTCCGAAGGCTAGCTGGCAGTTAGGATGCTGCATATTTAAACCCTGGTTCTAGGAGACTTTTCCAAATCACACACTTGCAGCTTTCAAGCAGAAAGCACTTTTCTTGTGTCTTGCAGAAGAGCCACAGGAGGCATCAAACCAAAGTCTCCCACCTGTTTTGCAGGCAACAGGAGTGTGTGCCAGCAATGCTCTCCTGCCTGAGCACTTTGTCTCTCTTTACAATCCACTTCTATGTAAATCTGTCTCCATGTGCAGGTTAAATGACGGAGAAAATAGCCACACACCTTGGGGGACAGATTCTGGGCTCCCTTCAGGCTGCTTGGCTTAGTAACTCCAAGCTGAGATATGGAGTCTCCAGCTGTTACCTAGAGAGGTGGTGGAGGAGCTGCCTGCCCGGCTCTGTGCTCTGCCTGCCCCAGCTCACGAGCCACCAGCCCAACTCTGCCAAGTCACCCCTAAACCCCACCACTCAGCACCACACCTACACAACTTCCAAATCCCTCCAGGGATGGAGACTCCACCACGTCCCTGGGCAGCCAGTTCCAGTGCCTCACAACCCTTTGGGTGAAGAAACCTTTCCTAATAATCCAACCTAAACCTCCCCTGGCACAGCCTGAGGCTGTTTCCCCTTGTTGCTTGTGAGAAGAGGCCCCTGCCCACTGCTCCAGCACACCAGAGGAGACCTGACTCAAGGTTCCATCTGACTGAGACTTGCTCCACCGCCAAGCTGCTCTCCTTGGATAATTTCCATGCTCTTGCCGAATCTCTCCTCCACTATGGAAATGAAGCAGTCCTCTGCTGGGTGGCTATTGAAATGGAAATAGCTCTCTGTAATAAGCCCTCTAATTTATTACAGAGTTTTCACAAATTATGTGCTGCAGAAACTATTTACTACAAAACCCCTGCAAATGTGCCTGTAGTGCTGCTTTGCTGGGGGAGCTGTGTCTGGGCTGGGAATAGCAGGGGAAGAAAGTGAAGGTGTGTAGCTACAAGCCTGAGAACCACAAATTAAAAACAGGGAGGTCTCTCTGAAAACAAAGCGCAGTAAGAAAATCAATTCCAAGCAGAGAGGCTAAACAGGAATGAATAACATTAAAGTTAAATGTAAAAAGTTTTGCTCCATCCACTGCAAGGTATTTACATGATTCTCAGAACTAATGTTATTGAAAAAAAAAAAGCCATTACCAGGCTCTGGGCTCAGCAATACAAAGCACATTTAGAGGTGACTGGAAGAGCACTGATGCAGCTGGCTTCAACAAGAAGGGATTCCAAAGACCTGCGGCCTGGGACAGCCAGCCAGGGCGGCAGGATGGCTGCGGTGAAGAGGGTGAGAGACAGCAGCCGAGCTGCAGAACCTTTGCTGTGTGTCCCAGAGGTGATACTGTGCTCTTGAGAAGGTGGCAAGGTTGAAGGTGGAAGTTCTGAGGACAAGCTGAACATCTAAATCTGTGAAGTCTGGAAAGAAAAGTCACTTCAGAGAGGATTTAATTGAAGGGTTTAAAATTTTAAATGGAACAGATAATGTCAACAGGAGCTGCTATTTTTAAGAGCAGCACAAGAAGAGAGGACAGGAGGAACATAAATGGAAATTAAAGGAAGAACAAATTCAGAACAGACCTAAGGACTCATCCATGATGGGAATAATAAACATGCAAAAAGCTGGCATGGGCAGTGAGGATCTGAGGCAAAGGGGCTGGGGTCTGCACTGGCTGTGCTCTGCAGAAAGCAGCCAGCAGCTTGAATGCAGAGAGTGGCAGGGAAGACATCCCTCATTGCATTCAGCTCTTCAGATCCCGTCCTGAATCTTTCAGCCTTTCCCAGCAAGGACTTTACAATGTGCAGGACCAAAGCAAACTGGATGTAGAAGTAGGACTGGAGCCCTGGAATAGGCTGCCCAGAGAAATTGTGGAATCTCCTTCTCTGGAGACTTTCAAGACCCACTGGGATGTGTTCCTGTGTGACCTGCCCTGGGTGACCCTGCTCTGGCAGGGGGGTTGGACTCCATGATCTTCACAGGTCCCTTCCAACCCCTACCATTCTATGATGCTACCTTCCACAGGCACACAAACAGCAGGTGACCTTTAAGGGCCTCTTCCAGCCCAAACCATTCTGTGATTCAACTTTATCTCCCTTTGAGGTTGCTCCAGACTCCATTGTCCAGGTACACCAAAGGCTGAAGGCAGGCAGGCAGGCAGGCAGTCACCTACAGTACCTGCAGGCAAGGCAGTGACATGAGGACAGAGGAAGCCTTGCAATCCCCACACTGATCCAGCTCCTTCCCTCCCACCTCAGAGCAAGCAATGATTCATTTCCCAGCCCGTGGTGGAGCTGTATCACGATGTAAGAGTGCACAGAGAGTTTAGGCAAAGACCTGCCTTGCTCAGGGCAATTAACAGATTTCCTTGTACACCCTCACCAAATGGATGCAGTACTTAGGGAGTAAGTGCAACAATATTAGGAGAGATATCACAGCTCCCCCCCCCCCCCCCCCCCCCCCCCTTTTAATTCCTAAGCAAGAGGCTGCAGCCAGAGCTGTGAGGGCGTTTTGTCTTGAGCTAAGCCAGTCACTCTGGTTCAAGTAGGGGATATTAATTAAACAGACTGAACTTTCTGTTTGCCCTCCCTCACCAACATTTATATTTGCTTCCAGCAGCACAAAGCAGCTGGTTGATAAGGGGATGGTGCAGTCATTTTCAATTAGCTGTAAAGTATTTTCTTACAGTAGTCTGGTTTCTGGTTAGCTGACCAGCAGAACAATGATGGCTGTTTTATACTGCACAGACAGTGCTGACAGGAGGTATAATGAGAGAAACTGTCTCAGATTTTCTTATTAACAAGTGGAGCCCAAGCCCCCCTGGCCCCCTCGATGGGTAACAGCACATTAGTGTGTTGGGGGAGGCTTGAGAAGGTGGCAGACAAACTTGGTTAATTAGTGGGATCTGAAGTGTTGCTGCGGATGCTGTCCCAGCTCTGCAGTTCTCCTGCAGTTTCTAATGACTTGCCTTTGCCTAAGCACACAGGACTGGGCTTCCCCACCTGATTATTTCATAACATCTGAATGGATAATCAAGCCCTGCTTACTGCAATCAAGCTCAGCCCAAGTGAGCTTCGCCGCAGACCCACGGATACGGCAGGGCTGGTATTGGTATTGATTTTCCAGTAAATCATCTTAAGTTCAAATGATCAAAAATCAAGACAGGTCAACATCAAAGAAACAGGAATATTGGCATGAAAGCAAGCTCCCTTGATTGGTACAAATTAAAAGATCATTTATTAGTGATTATGCTGTATAATACTGCCAGTGCCAAATGAATGCAATTAAGATGAAATGGGCCCCTGCAGCTACAGGGGTTAATAAAGACTGAATTCCTAATGATTTTTCCATTAATTATGAAGATGTCCACAAAACAGCTCTAACAAAGCTGTGGCCACCTCAGACAAATCTTTGTAATCTGTATAAAATGCCTGCCTTAATTGACACGTTGTTGGGATAATGTAAAGATTCAAGAGCTCTGCAATCGTTACGAGGAGCGAGGGCACCGCCGGCAGAGCAGGGCTCGGCGGCTGCGAGCAGGGTGATGGCTCTGCAGGTTTTGGAAGGCTTGGGGAAATCCACAGTGCTCCATGGCTAAAGGGATGCCCAACCTCATTAGAAACATTGCTGCACTTCTGAAAGCCAGGAGCCTTTCCTGACGCTGCCATGGGACTAGAGCTGCTGCCTCTACAGACGCTTCTCTTCTGAGGATGGATTTGGTCCCAGACCCCCGGAGATAATGAAGGTGAAATGCCTCACCTTGGAAAGCTGCTTCCCTGCACAGGCCATTTCCCACTCTGGCATCTCCCAGCCCTGCTGTGTGGCTGGCTGGGTCTTTCCCAAGCCGGAGAGGAGCCTGACCTTCCTGCGGGAAAGGTAAAGCCAGATGGTGTCTCCTTTTTCTCTGTTGCTTCTCCAGTGGCTGCTGGGAGCAGGCTCCCCAGGCTTCTGGCTGCTTCTTGCTTGTGCAAGGGATTTCCTCAGGTTTTCTGACTGCTTCTCTTTCATCAGTATCATCATTACCTCTCAGCTGTCAGCTAGCAAGGGAAAAGCCCCAAAAGATACAAAAATGAGGAGATTGCTTGGATGCTCGATTAGGCACCTGTTGCCTCTCAGCATTAAGTTAATTTCCCTGCTAATTACCCATGGCTTTCATGCCCCTGTCTCTTGGTTTTGTATGCAGGATGACTTCAGTTTTCAGATGGATTTCATGCTTGGATTTCCAGCAACTGGAACTGCATGGAGAGAACACCAAATCTTCACTCTTCGTCTGAAATGCTTTGAGCACCTCTGATGAAAGTGCATAAAGATTAAAAGCCCTACAAAGAGAGGTGAATTGCTACAGGGGATCCCTCCGAGCCCTGCATCTCTAAAAGAGCAGCAGCAAATCCACACTGTTTCATCCCTTGTCCCACAAGGACTCTCCAGTCAAAAGCAGGTAGGGAAGAACAGGCAGAGGATGTTCAAGGAGGGATACAGAAGTAGTTTGGAAAGCAAGGCGAGACCCAGGCAAAGTTGAGTGCAGCAGCAAGCCAAAGAATTTCCAGGCACACTGGAGGCTGAGAAGCTGGAGGGGGGAACACTAACCTGCAGCTGCTCACAGCCTCCACTCTGGCTCCCAGCCCAGGTGCAGAAGCTGGAAAGACTCCCCCCTTTCTGTACCCATTTCCCACTTGCTTTTGGCTCACTAATGCACCTCTGGGATTGTTGTTGACTTGCTAAAATCAGCTCCTTCTGCCTGCTTGCACATCCTTTTCCCTGAAGCTTGCTGGCCCACATGCACCAACCTACCTTATCCCAGGCACTAGTTATGGAATAGCTTCCCTGTTCTTGTCTCCAAGAATTGCAGCTCAGTCCAGTTCTCTCTCTCTTCCTTTTGCTGATCCTGAGGTTTTGCCATGTCCAGGACTGTGTTTCCCCACAGTTCCTTGATTTCTCTGGATTCTCTCTAGCTCAAGTGTCAGACCCCACCTGAACCCCTCATATTCACTAGTTGGTCTGATGCTCACCAGTCATATGTGCCCTGCAAGCACACTGGAATTTCCTTGGCACGAGCTGGGGTGATGGATTTGGGAGAAGCAGGCTGTCTGTTGCATGGCTAAGAGCTCCTAGTGAATATCTAATTGGGCTCATCCTACAGGGTATTCTTACTAGAGCTAGTACTAAACAAAACCCAAACAATTCTGCTAGAAATAATCTTTTTAAGTGTGAAATTGGATTTTCAACATAAAGATCAAATTCATTGACTCCAGTGATGTTACACGAGGGATAAATTGGCCTTTCAGTCATCTTATTGCATCTGCAAACTCACACCTCACACCTTATCTTTGTCTGATCTGCTATCAAACACTTATTCATACAGCAAATAACTTACTGGGCTCCTTAGCAAAAAGGCAGAGAATTCAAGTGATAGCTGCCAGACCAACAGACACAAAAAAGGCTGCCAAACAGGCAGGAATAAATCCCCATAATCTTACCTCTTAGATTTTCATCCATACAGGATATGCTAGGAGGAATATTAGAGAGGAGCTGGGTCTGATTTTGATCTCTGTGGTATGAATCAGGAGCAGCTCTCTGCCAGTCAATAAAATTACTCTGTTACATCACAGTAACTGCTCATTTCTCACTTCTCTTAAATGCTTCAGCACTGTTGGGTTGACAAACACCTGAGAAGGAGAAAAATACTCAGATTTCTTTACAATTCTTTTCCTGCATAATTAGAAGATCCTCACAGAGGAGGAGCATCCTATAGATCCTGTACAGAGCAGGATGTGCTGGCCACCAGCATCCCCAGCAAGCACACAGCTGCTGTTTCTGAGGCCTCTACACCATGGTCAGTGTTTTCCTCTTGCCTGGTAACACTCCAGGTTGCAAAAGAATGACAGAAAGCATCAGATACCAAATAAGACTGATAACATTTTACTCATTCCCCACTTGAATTTGATGAAGTGAAAGAACTTCTGACCAATTTCTTCCTTTGAATCCCCAGGCCCTGCACAGCTAAGCCTTTTACCTCTGCCACCTGCAGAAATCAAACCCAAGCCCTGTGATGAGCGACATCCAGCTGAGCTGGTTCCTTCTGCTTCAGAAGAATAGGGAGGAAAAAAGAAACCCAGCCTCCTTCTGTACCTCAGCCTGTGCCTCTGCTGGTTTGATTTGTTCCTTTTTGTGTACTGTGAAAAGAAATATTCATAAACAGCCTGGCATCCTGTACTTCACTCATTCAAGAGTGGTGCTGAGATGGTGAGCCAGGGAACAGGAACAAAACTGGGTAAGCACAGTCTGCTTTTAACTGTGTTTCATCATCAAGGGAAAAAAGAGAGAGAGAGAAAGGACAAGGAAGCCATCAGCAGAGAGGAAATGCTAAAAAGTCTATATATTATTTTGAATTACCTCAATAATGTGTCATAATTGCAGAGACAACCTTGAGGAATGGATACAGGAGAATCATAAAGACATCCATGAATGAAACCCAGGAAGACCAATCAAGAAGCCAAGGAAAGTTCCCTTTCTTTCTCCCTTAGCTATAGCCCAGAGAGGGTATTTGAGCAAGAATAACATCAGGAGAAGTTTACAGAGGGCAGAACAAAAGGAACCCCTTTAGCAGCAGCTTGCCACTCATCTCCAGCTCCTTTGATTCAAGCCAGCCATGGGTGGGTTTCATGTCAGGCCTGGCAGGGCATTAAGGTGCAGTTAGCTTCAGGACTCACTGCCCCAACATGGGCATGTACACATCCTCTCCTAAAGAGCCAGACCACCTCAGTTCAGGGCCATAGGATCATAGGATCATAGGATGTTCGGGGTTGGAAGGGACCTTCAAAGATCATCGAGCCCAAACCCCCTGCCAGAGCAGGATCATAGGATCCAGCACAGGTTGCACAAGAATGCATCCAGATAGGTCTTGAAAGTCTCCAAAGGAGGAGACTCCACAACCTCTCTGGACAGCCCGTTCCAGTGCTCTGTGATCCTCATGGTGAAGAAGTTCCTCTTCATGTTGAGGTGGAACCTCCTGTGCTGTAGTTTACATTCATTGCCCCTTGCCCTATCACAGGGTGCAACCGAGCAGAGCCTGTCCCCTCCCTCCTGACCCCCAGCCCTCAGATATTTATAAACATTTATTAGATCCCCTCTCATTCTTCTCCTCTCCAGACTAGAAAGCCCCAGGGCTCTCAGCCCCTCCTCATAGGGCACATGCTCCAGTCCCTCAATCAGCCTGGTGCTGCCAGGGAAAAAAAGTCACTCTTGCAGAACTGTTTTTTTGTTTTGTTAAACCTTGTTCTGTTGACCTGAAGAGCACAGAATCTTCCCACCAAGCAAAGTGTAATGATGGAAAGGTTTCACTGCAATAGCCACCACTGTGCTTTGTTTTGTGAAGTATTGGTGGGTTTGTTCTTTTTGCATGGAGGCAAAGCAAACCACGAACTGCAGTTGTGCATTATGAAGGGTTCATGGAAAAGAAAAGTTATTTTAAAATCCCCTTCTTCCCCACCATATCTGCCCTCTTTCCACCCCAGCCATCCCATTTCCCCCTTTTTCTCCTCAAATCCAGAGCACCTGGGCTCTGCTGCAGTCTCCTCCCACTCCAGGTGTGGACACTTTGCCCTCCCCACCCACTCCCCTATTTAATCCCCACCAGGAAGGGCAGCAGCCCTAAGCTGAGCCCCTCGGGGCTGAGGATCCTCCTCTGATCTCAGGTGAGTGCCCACAGTGCACACTGGGTGATGGTGGTGGTGACAACAAAGGCCGGGGGGCCTGCTGGCCCCCCGGCTGTTAGGACCAGGATTGATGACTACTCTTAATGTTATCCACGGGTGCTGGCTGGGGCTGAGCTCCTCTGTGTGTAGCTTGGCTGGTTGAGAGCCTTGCTCCTGCCCCTGGGATGGGTGCAGTAATGGTGTAGAGGGAGCAGGAGCTGCTTTGGGAAGATGAAGTAGAGTGGGGGGACAAAGCCCATGTGGCCCCCTGGTTAGGCAGAAGAGCTTATTGAAGGGAGGAAAAAAACCCTGAGATGCCAGAACCACAGAAGCGGTGCCCAACATGTGGCACGAACCCATGCCCCTGAGATTAAGAGTCTCATGCTCTACCAACTGAGCAAGCAGGGAGTGCAGAGGGCAAGCTAAGCCGTCAGAGCTTGGTCATGTTAGCCTTAGCAGCCCACACTGGTCCAATTCCTCCCATGCCAGTCGTTCTGACATCACTTCTAGCACAAAAGGTAGCCTCAAGAACAGAAAGCACCCATGAACTGCTTGAGAACAACCACCATCTCCAGAGCTTAAAGCAAGCTTTGCCTTCAAACATTTAATCCAGTGGACACAAAAAAGCTTTTGCATCTCACTGAACTGCTCTTCATTCCCCACAGTTAAGATGACTGCAGAGCACTGAGATGATTTGTCTCTACCACACAAATTCAGTCCATTTGAATCAAGCATCTGCCACCTGGATGAACTTAAAATCCCAATCCCAAGCAGGAAAAGCAGTTACAAAATGACTGGAAAATTATTGGATACTTGTTATTGATACAATCTGGGCCAAAGTGAGTAAAAGAGTCTCTTGTAAAACTTACATAATGCTGCTGTGAGGGCTGTTTATTGCTGTGGCTTAGATCCCCTCTGTGAGTTATTTGAGCCAGAGGGCATGGTGAGGGGGCAGCTAGAGAAAGCCTTGGCTGGTGGCAGAAGACACAAAGCTGAAGCCAAGTGACTGCCAGCTCTTGAGAAATATACCTGGAAACCCACCATGTCTTTGGGAAAACAACTGTCCTAGGGCCTTTTGTTGCTGTCATGAGATCCAATATAGACATAAAAGCAAAGAGCTACCCTTAGCTGAGGATCAGACATGGTTAAAAAGCGAGTATCAGTGAAACATGCTGAAACCCTCTGTTTGCAGAGCTGTGGCTAAGAGCCTTCACACAGGCAGGCACAGCATCTTCCAGCCAGGTGACCAATGACCATTTGCTGCCTTGGCCTCAAGGTTTTCCTTTCTCCTTTCCTGGCTTTGGTATTACAGGAGCAGCTGCAGTAGTCCCAAAGGGAGATCCACCTCAAAGGCAGGCAGCAGAGCTGCAGCAGAGCCCCAGGCTCACGAACACTCCAAAACTTCAGTGTTCTGCTGCATTTCAACTCCAAGCAAGTGCAGCTGCTGCACTCATCCCACCCTCGGTACACATCTCCACAGGCTGTGCTGTGTGCACACCCAGCAGCACTTGAAACAGGGCTTCCACATAAGTGATTTTTTTTCCTTCTCTTTGCAAACTTCAGTTCCTTCTCTGCATATCCTTTTCCCACTATCTCTCAGCTTCTCCATATTCCCAGTTAACTTTGAAACAAAAGCAACCTTGTCATCCATCCAGAAGCTCAAACACATTCTTAACCCCAGCATCTCCTCGCACACTCCAGCAGAATGTATTGCTTTACTTTCAAGCACCCTGATTGATATGGTTATTAGGTTCATGCAACTGTGCAAGGAAAACATTCTACACTCGGCAAGAGAGATTCAATTGCCATCAGCAGCTCTGTTTTTCTGGGCAGGCAGAAGTTTTGAGATCAAATGTTGCATCTCTTTCCTTTGTCTGCCAGCGGAAAGTATGACTTGGTAGACCTCTCGTTCTTCAGAAGCGAGTCGGTGCCTGCAAGAAGCAGCAGCCAGCGAGTCTGAGCTCTCTGTAAGAGGCTGCTGCGCGGCCGCTCTCGGTGTGCCACAGCTTGCCGAGGCCGCGGGGGGTGACTCTCATTACCTGCTCCGCTGGCCTCCGCAGCGCCAGCTGCAGCACTTGTTTTCATTCCTTCCCGAAGTTCACCAGGAGCTGAGGCAGACTGGTGCCTGGGTCTTTTGCTTCTGGTAAACAAGCAAATGAACAAAGCCCAGACCCTGGAGCCTTCTGCACAAAGCACGCCTGGATTTTACTGAAAATTTTCATTCTTCATGTTTAGAAGGAAAGGCTCCAGCCCACATCCCACCCAGAGGGCACATCTCAGCCCCTGAGAGAGGGACACTCCCTGATGAGCTTTTAGAAGGTGGAGGAGAACACCTCTGGGAGCCTGGATGCTGAAACATCCGTGGAGCTTGAGGAGCTCCTCAGTTTCAGGATGCTTGATCGGTATTTGGTCAGTAGACAGGGCTGCCAAAAGGATGAAAAATAAACTAACTGAAGGTGGAATTGAAAGAGGGGAAAGGGGAAGAGAGCAGGGGTGGAAATGTGGGAATCTCTGTATTGAAAAATAAGTGGGTGCCCGTCCCCACCCCCCTTCAGCTGGTTTTAAACAGTTAAGCTTCTTTTAACAGCTAATCAACTGCTGTGTCGTAACCAGCAACTGAGAGAAGCCGAGGAGACAGAAATTGGGGCCCACAGCTCCTGAAAAGTGAGAGCTGGAGTTTATTCCTGGCACAGTGGGGCACCTATTTGTGAAAGGGTGAAGGGAAGAGAAAAATCTCAGGTTTCACCAAGAGATTACATTTTCCCCCTAGGAAGAGGCACAAAGTTCCCTACCGGAACAGCAAAGCAGCGATTCTTTCTGCATCAGCTTCAACAGGTATTCTCCAACAGGAAAAAACATTACTGAGGAGTCAGATTTTAGGCTTGTGCTTTGCTAGCTTTTCCTAGTGGCCAGGTGAGACACTGCCTTGTCTTTAGGCACTGTTCTTAAAGTGGAACTCAAAAGCCTGCAGAATTAGCTATAGGCTGTGGCTCTAAGGCAGGAAATCAATCAATGAATGAAATTGATCCTTTTTTTTGGGGGGTGGTGGTAAATCTAGTCATTGAAGTGATGTGGTTTTAGCTGGTCCTAGCTTGGAAGTGCTAACCCAGGATGAAATCCTTAGCCTTAACATAGCCTCTGGTAACTCCAGGCTGTGTATTTAGTGGATGCAAATAAAGATGCAGGCAAGTAGCCAATTATCTGAGGAAATGAACCATTAATGGATTAATGTAATTGGAATACATTCTTTTATCAGGGGAGACATTCACTTAAAGTGGTACAGTATTTGCTTTACACATGACTTGTTGCATATCTAATGCAACATATTATCACATCTTCCACAACAGCCACATCCCAGAAGGAGTCCAGCTTGAGAGCAAAGCCAGGCAGGAACGGAGACGAGGCTGACAAGCAAGCCCCAGAACCGTTTTGATGCATCATTTCCACAGGCTCTGCTGGAGGGAAGCCGGAGGTGAGGCGGCAGTGACCTGCAGGATGCTGTTTGCTCATCTCCCTCCCCATCCAGGGCCGGTTTGTGTCATGGGTTTGGGCAGTGCCATGATACATTTACTGCATACGAGGGCCTGATAATGAGAAGCATTTCTCAGAGGTTTCTCCAGCTATCTGTCATTCCCTATAACAAAACCTACAAAGAAATGTATCATCATTGAAAGGGCAAGGCTGCCCCATGAAAAATTCCAAACCATTTCTCATCTTCTCTCCCTTTTTATGCCAGGGCTATTTTAAGGGGGAGAAGGAGAATGAAAGTATTTCTGTGAAGATGATGGTAACCTTTTTCTGCAGGGTTTTTTTCCTTTTTATTTTTTTTTTGATTCTCAAAAAATGCTCCAAATAGATTCCATTTAACACTTTGAGTGAGGTGTAGTAAAATTTTAATAGAGAAACTAAGAGGAAATCAAAGTCCTTGACAAGTGTAATAGGAAAAAAACCCCTATCTAAAGCTATCTCTGTGTAGATAAAAGAGGAGAGAAGGGAAGGGAAATGCAGATGGGCATGGTTATTAGGCTCAGAGCATGGAGAATGGCTGCAGCTCTGCTTTCCTGTCTTTCAGAGGCTTCTGGGAAAGATCAGAAGGAAATACCTCAAATGGTGTTGGGTTCTGCAGAAGCCTCGTGTGAAGGTGTGTGGCAGTTTTAGGCTATGCCTTTAAAATTAGCTGCAGATTTTGAGCAGAGGAGTAGAGAACCACAAATAAATGACTGTAGGGTGTAAAAAGGAAAACAAAAGATTACTCTAAACAAATTCATTGGGGAGTTGTTCCATAAACCTCTCTCACATTTCACTTCCAACTGAGTTAGTCATGCTTAGTTAATGTGAATAGGGAGCTTCAACCCACCACAAGGTGTTGGCACTGGTACTCTTGTAACAGGCGTTTCATCACCGCCCTGTGCAGCCACAGAGCCTGAACTCACAGCCCAACAGGGACTGAAGGATACACAGCACAGCTGGGTGCCTCATCTTGGTGGGATTTTCCCTGGAGGAGAGTGGATTTGGCTCAAGAATAAATCTGAAAACATTTTTAGTACCTTGTTACAGAGAATCACTCCAGAAAGGGCCTCGAGTTGCACCAGGGCAGGGTTAGGTTGGAGAGGAGGAAAAATTTCATTGCTGCAAGAGTGGTCAGGGGTTGGAACAGGCTGCCCAGGGAGGTGGTGGAGTCCCCATCCCTGCAGGTGTTGCATGTGCTCATGGTTTAGTGGCCATGGAGGTGCTGGGTCGATGGTCTTAGAGGGCTTTTCCAACCTGAATGATTCTATTGTGTTGCTCACAGCTGGAGACCAATGGACACCAAAGCAGCAGGTGTTTCTGTGGGCACATGAACTGGCTCTTCACCAACCCTGCCAGTAGAAACCATGAGCATTTCAGTCACTCTGGAGTTAACCATCCCCCA
This sequence comes from Dryobates pubescens, assembly GCF_014839835.1. NCBI lineage: Eukaryota > Metazoa > Chordata > Aves > Piciformes > Picidae > Dryobates > Dryobates pubescens. The sequence goes on from NC_071639.1 coordinate 14,330,024, forward strand.
GTGATGGATCCAACCACACTTAGACATTTTGTACCATCCCATGTGCAGTGTCCTGCCTAGCATCCAGCTGTCTCTTGGCTTAGGCAATCATTTGAAACCAAACTTTAAACCTCCATGAGTGCAGTGCCTGAAGAGGCTGCGTGGTGCTGCTTTGCATGCCGAGCTGTGGAGGTCTGGGGCAAACCCAGACGGATCCATGCTTGCACCACTCCCTAGAGAGAGACAATTTAAGAGTGTTTGTGCAAATTTAGAGAGCATTCCTCGAGCTCAGAAGGAAGCCATTGAAATAGTTCATGGTACATACGCTGTGATCTAAGGAGCTGGACTGCTTTCCTCCCAGCCACGCTCAGAATTTGCTTTCTCTACCCAACTCCCTCACCCTCGTTCCTCATGCACACACCTGTGCTGTTCAGCACCCCCCAGGTGAGCCTGAGCAGCTCTCCTGCTCTTCGTGACTCTGGGCTAAGAACCACTGATGCATTTTATACATTCCTTGTGATTGCTTCCCAGGCTAAATTGCTTTCCAGTTTAATTTTTTTGGTGACATTTTCCCCAATAAATAATCATCCCTTTTCCAACAAGACAACACAGGCTGAACTCTGAGCCTGGAGGTTAAGGCACCATCCATTTGTCTCTGTCCACAGGATGTGAATTATTGGTTACTTGCTTTTCATTGTAACTGTGTTATTGGGAAATTATAATCCAGGAGGTATTTAATGTATTTTACTTCATCTCTGCTCTGTTTGATTTGCTAAATTCAATGCCTGCCTTCTCCCACTGACCAAGCCCAGGCTGCAGCTTTTACTGAGGGCTGCTGGAGCTCAGCCTGGCTGCTGCTGCTGCTGCTCTTGACATTTGCTCACATCCCAACTTTATTTGTATTGCAGCAGAGCACCCAAGTCGTGCAAAGAGGAATGCACACTCAGCAACTTGTGCAACTCCAGCCCCAGGACTGCTTTACTGTCTCTTGAATAATTAGCAACACAGATGCAGATAAAATATACAGTAACTTGCCTGACTTTGGGGTAGGGGAGAAAAAAAAAGATTAGAATGACAAATAGTCAGACTCCAGGGTCAAATGCTTTGCCAGTAGTTGCATATGTTTATGCCAAAATACATAAAGAAATGTCACTTCAGCACATGAATGATGACAAACACTCCAAGTGGGACTGCACTTCATCAATCATTTCAAAGGCACAGATTGGGTTTACCTATATAAACAAAAGCAATAAAACTACTCAAAGCCTCACCTTAAACTATTCAGGCATGACATAAACACTGTTCCTGGACAGCCAGTCCCCGTTCTACTCCAGAGGCAGTCAGAAAGCAAGAGGCAAACTGATTTATGAGGATTAATAAAGCATGCCCTTAATAAAAATAAACCCAGCTAATATTCTGCATAAACATGGGAGTCCTGTCTGGGGCTGGGATGGAGCAGGAGGCAGGGGAAGTGGGCTAGGGCATTAAGAAATGTGTGCAGTTTGCCCAGCACTGCTGAGATGATTTGAGGAGATTTTAATGACTGGAAAAGGTTCTGGGCACAGACTTTCTGCACACCCAAAGTGCAAGTCTGAGAAGGGAGAAAAAAAATGGATTCTCTTGAATAAATCAAAGGAGGATGGCTCAGAGAGGGGCTCCAGGTCAGCAAGACACTGACAGGACCCTCCCTGGCTGTGTCCCCTGGGGCTCATCAAAACCCCTCTGCTGAAGTCAGTGGGAATCTTTCTGTTGACTTCAATGAGATTTGGAGCAAACCCCTTGTGAGGGAAATTTAATTGAATTCCTTCATATTGATCTCTCCACTTCAGCTGCTCATTTAGTCTTTCCTTAAGCCCACACCTGCTTGTTCAAAGGGGAAGGGAAAGGAAGTTTTAAAGCTGAAGTTTTAAATCATTTCAGCAATGTTTTGCATAAATACAGTCATAATTACAACGCTTTGGGCATCTCTTCTCTAATTAACACTGCCAGGACAAGTTAAACAACTTGGTTTAGTGCTATTGTGTGCCTTGCAGGCCACAGAAAGTGAATTCTACATTTCCATCACCTTTCCCTTGTTTCACTCTTTTGTTTAAATCACTGTGTGGCAGAATCCTGGTTTTCAATTAAAGGTTTCCATTTCTTGCTCTGTGTCCAGTCACTGAAGTGTTGCACACCTTGCACAGAAGCTGTTGTTGCCTTGAGCCAATCCAGGCAGGGCTAGGAGAGCATCAAAGCAGGCTGCATTGTGTGCAGAAAGGTCTCCTAGGTTCACGAGACTCTGATGCAGAAGCTTTCAGCCACCTGCCCTAACATAAGCCAAAGACTCATCAGCAGAGCCTCCAACTACGCCACAAGCCCAGAAAGGACAACCCAGCTCAGACCTGCAGTCCTCTCATTGATGCTGCAGCCCTGCAAAGCCAAGGGGAAGGGAAATTATCTCAAACCTTTTGTTCCAACGAAGTCATTGGAACCTCTGCCTCAGCACCCTCTGCCTGAAACTTGCCCCAGGTCCTATCAGAAGCTCCCAGCAGAGCAGTAAGGCAGCTCTGATGGTTTATCTCCCTCTGTTTAATCAAAAGGTTCCTGTTTGTATTTGCTGGGGAGCAGTGCCTGTATTTATGCACTGAACATTTGAAGCACAAGACCATCCCTCTTCTCTATTATCTTTGATAAGGGAAAATATTGCTGTGCTTGTGCACTCAAGGCTTTAATTGGCTCTTCCCAGCTAGCAGAGCACTGCAGCTTCTCACACGTGCACAGTGTCAGCCCTTCTGCAATTCCTCATGGAAGTTTTAATGAAGTTAAAATTAAATAAGATTTCTGATAGCTAAAAATAGAAACTGCATCAAATACTTACAAATGAAGAGAAGAAAGCAGGAATGTAATGCCCTAGGCACTGAAATAACAATGCTCTGGAAAGCGGTGTGAAAAACACTGGATCCAGCGAACCCGGCTGTGATGTAGTACTTACCACGGTGCCACAGCAGCTCCAGGCTCCAGAAGGAATCTTTTGTCAGCCTCTTAGCAAAACCAGAAGCATTTACTGTCAAATGCTCGCAAACCCCAGCAGTGGGAACTGCTGGCTCCTCGATTGTTTGATCACAATTACGAGACACAAGCTGGGAATTTTTTTCCAAATCCCCAAGATTATCTTGGCTGAGAGAGCAGCTTCTCTGTCACAGCAGCACAGCCTCTGCCCTCACACAGCCTCTGCCCTCGCACAGCCTCTGCCCTCGCACAGCCTCTGCACTCACACAGCCTCTGCCCTCACAGAGCCTCTGCACTCGCACAGCCTCTGCGTTCACACAGCCTCTGCCCTCACAGAGCCTCTGCACTCACAGAGCCTCTGCACTCGCACAGCCTCTGCGTTCACACAGCCTCTGCCCTCGCACAGCCTCTGCCCTCGCACAGCCTCTGCACTCGCACAGCCTCTGCCCTCACAGAGCCTCTGCACTCACAGAGCCTCTGCCCTCGCACAGCCTCTGCGTTCACACAGCCTCTGCCCTCGCACAGCCTCTGCCCTCGCACAGCCTCTGCACTCGCACAGCCTCTGCCCTCACAGAGCCTCTGCACTCACAGAGCCTCTGCCCTCGCACAGCCTCTGCACTCACACAGCCTCTGCCCTCGCACAGCCTCTGCCCTCGCACAGCCTCTGCACTCGCACAGCCTCTGCCCTCACAGAGCCTCTGCACTCACAGAGCCTCTGCACTCGCACAGCCTCTGCGTTCACACAGCCTCTGCCCTCGCACAGCCTCTGCACTCGCACAGCCTCTGCCCTCACAGAGCCTCTGCACTCACAGAGCCTCTGCACTCGCACAGCCTCTGCGTTCACACAGCCTCTGCGTTCACACAGCCTCTGCACTCACACAGCCTCTGCCCTCACAGAGCCTCTGCACTCGCACAGCCTGCCTCCACCCAGCCCCTTGCTGGGGCTAAACTTCAGCTGCACAACACCCCTCAGGAGCAGCCCAGACAAGGGGCTTCCCCTGGCACACTTCCCCCTTTATAGTGCAATGGATGCTGCTGGTGGGGCACACCTGGAGCCAACTCAGGCCAGCTGTGCTGGCTGGCTCAGAGCTGCTGGTGGCCTGCATCTGGCCTGGGGTTCTGGTCCAGCAGAGCACTAAGAGTTCATCAGAGAGACTAAGTCTAATTTGTCCATGTGAGACATTTCTGAAGGGTGAAGCTTCCTGTAGACCCTCAAACATGCAAGGTGCTTTGCAGGCTCGTGTCCTCCCCTCCCCCCACAGAGTTACATATTGAGCTCTGGTATTTATGAGTCCAAGATTCTGATTTATGACTTTTTTTTTCCCCTCCCCTAAAGTACATTTCTAGGAGGTTCTTCCACTTGTAGTGCTCCAGAGCTTTGCTCCTTCCTATTTCAGATGCTAATAACAGCTCTGAGGGCTCTCTCTTTACTTTGTTGAAAAGTTTGCTTTGCAGTGCAGGTGACAGAGCTGTGCTTCCTTGCTGAACAGAAACGACACCAACTTCTCTTCACTGTGCTCCCTCTTCTTCAAGCACTTTCTGTATTCAAACCACTCAGACACAATGGAAGCTCCTGTGGGCATGAGCTGCCTGTGTGTGTGCAGAGAGGAGCAGAAGAAGCATCCATGAGAGGGCAGGCAGAAGGTTACCCAAGAAGTATCTGCACACCATGGCCAAAGGCTCTTGGGAAGCTTTGTCAGGGCCAGTGTAGTGTTTCTCCCTGGCAGGAGCTGTTAAGTACCTCCCATCCCTTTTGGCACCCATACAGAGGTGTTTCAGACTGTGACAGGGGCAGCAAGGAGTGAAACTAACTCTGCAATTCATAGTGCCTGATGCAGAGCACTCGGGAGGCAGCCATGCCTGGCTGAGTGCATTTACCTGGAAGCCTAAGGAATACAAGCTGCCAAAGACAAATGTGGCACCTCTGAGTATAACAACGACCTGAGGTGGGAAGAGACCTCTTGCTCACCTCCCTGCTCATGGCAGGAACACCTGGAGCAGGTGGTCCAGAGCTGTGTCCTGTCAGATTTTCAGTGCCCCCAGGGATGGAGACCCCACAGCCTCTCTAGGCAACTTATTTCTGTGCTCAGCCAGCCAGTGACTGTGGAGATGTCTTTGTTAAATGGAATTCCCTGTGCCTGCTGACTCCTGGTCTGTCCCTGAGTGTCACTGAGGAGAGTGCCTTTGCCATCTTCAGGTGTCCCACCAGTATTTGTACATATTGATCAGATCCTCCTGAGCCTTCTCCTCTCCATTCTGAAGGGGGCTTCCAGTACCTGAAGGGAGCTACGAGAAAGCTGGGGAGAGACTTTCTACAAGAGCTTGTAGTGACAGGACAAGGGACAATGGATTTGAGCTGGGGGAGGGGAGACTGAGACTGGAAATGAGGAAGAAATTCTTTCCAGTGAGGGTGGGGAGACACTGGCACAGGCTGCCCAGGGAGGCTGTGGATGTCCCCTGCCTGGAGGTGTTCAAGGCCAGGCTGGATGAGGTCTTGAGCTACCTGGGCTGTGGGAGGTATCCCATGGCAGGGACTTGGAACTGGATGATCTTCAGGGTCTCTTCCAACTCAACCCATTCTAGGAATCTCTGAATCCCATGCAGCTTGTTGTCTACCAGGGCCCCATTAAAAAGCCACGAATATTTTACCATTCAATTAGCATTTAGAAACATCTGAGCTTGATTGCTAAGTTAAAAACAAAACAAAGCAAAACTTTTCAGAAAGCCTCTGCTGTCTGGCATGGATCTGGGGAGAAAATAGTAATAATAATTCTCTTGCCAGGCTGTAATTTCTTTGTGCTGGTTGCTTGGAATAACAAACCCAGAGAGCTCACAGGCAGCAGCAGCTTCAATGGCAAGGGCTGGTTCTCTGCTTTGCCCTAGAGACTTCTGAAGCTGCTTTTTTTCCAGAGGAGAGCTCTCCTTTGGCAGCCAGTTTTTCAGAGAGAGGTTGACCTCTGCTTGTTATCACCATCCCTGAAAGGTAGCTCTGTTGCCTTTGTTATGGGGAACCAGACTCCCAGAGGGACTCCTGTGTTTGCTCTCAACTTCCCTGACCAACACAAGGATATCTCCCAGGTCTTAACTCCCCTCAGCTTATCTCTCCTCAGGGCTAAACTCTAGTCTAGGGCCTGCATGGGGAGGAACACTGCAGAGCACAGCAACCTTCCCTCTCCCACTGCAGATGTTCGCAGCCCAGCAAGTTCTCTCCTGGGCACCTCTGACTGTGCAGCTATCAGGCACACAAGGTCTGGGCAGCAATCAGGCTTCCAAGCAGATAGATTGGCCTGTGGCTTGACTGAATTATGTTAAAGTTCAAGGGTCAAGGCTTGATTAATTTACTTTGGCTGCTGGTGCCTCACCTCAGCTTTACCAGAGCCCTCTGCAGACACCTAGCTCGCTGCAGCAGAAGCCTCCAACCGTCTGACCCTTTGGCAAAAGACGTGATGACCATTGCCACTTCCAGCTTGGAAGCCAGCGTGGGTCAGGCACCAAGGCAAGACTGACAACAGAATGTGTCAGTGCACACAGGGTGATATTGCAAAGCTCCTTTCCTGCTGCCTCTTCCTGGCCCTGGGAATTGCAGCCGCACCACGGCCTTTGGGTTTTGCTCTTGATAAGCTCTGCAAGGTAGAGGCACCAAGAAGCCTGGAAACAGTGTTGAGAAGCTGCTCAACCAAACTCTGCCCTAAATGGATTGCAGTTTTCCTCCTCACAGGGGCAGCTAAATGAAATGCACTTCACTTTCAGCAAGCCCAGCTGAGACAGGAACAGTTCTGCGTCTGCTGGAGAGATGCACACAGTTTAACTGCCCAGAGCACGAGAGGCAGCACTTTGACCAAGCAGGTGTGGAAAGGTTGGGGCTACAAAACCCTCTGCCTCCACTGAGGTTGGACCTGGCAGTGTATTGATTTGACAGAGGAGCTCCAAAATTGTGATAAATAAATCCCAACCCACTGAACTGCTCAGCAGCAACCTCCCACCTGGGTCTGCTAATTTCATTACAGATGAACAAGGTCAGGTTGCCTGGGATACTGCAGGCATCCAGGACGGGCTGGCAAATGGTCCAGCTGTATCTTCTAATACTTAATACATTCTGCTTTCTATTTTCTCCTCCCTTTTGGCTTGATCCAAGCAAAAATGTGTCAATGGAATTGCATCCAGCAGCCAAGAGGCATGGGACCGAACCTTTGAGAGCTCTTTTGCAACTCAGTGTTTCCAAAAGACGGCAGGAAGTAGATGGCACAGAGAGTCTGAAATGTTCTTGTGGCTGCTGGTAATCTAGACCAAGTTAAATCTGTAAGGGCAAATGCACCATTCAGCAGAGCACACTTTGCTCTGTTAAAAAGGAAAGTTATTTTTTTCCCCCTGCAAATGAGACAATATGATGGGGAAATTAAATTAAATGGTGATGTTATTCCCCTGGGGCAAAACAATTCTATTCAATAAATTAATTTTACATCAGTAGCTCCTGCCTTGCTTGAAACTGACAGTAATAATCTGACAGCTTAAAGCTTTAATAAACTTCAAGAACTAGGAGACTGTCCTTCCTCAGGAAAAAAAAGACAAGCAAAGCCAAGTGTATCACAGGTATTAGAGGCTTTCCTTCTTCATTCTAACAGCAAAAGTCCTCTAAATTCAATTCTACTTACTGCATTACCTGATGAACCAGACCACTTAAGATAGTTTTTGACAGCATGCAGTTTTAGTATCTTAATGTTCCCATTCTTCAGAAGATACTCAAACCCTCAGTGACATTTCCCATTAGGTGGCTCTAAGTAAATATTATAGGAAAAGGGCAAACACATGGAGGGGAAGTGCTGTGTGTGAGAGACAGTCCTGGCTGCTCAGGCAGAGCCAGTCATGCTGCACAGGCTGCTCTGGGAGCTGAGCCAGGAGCCAAGAGCTGCTGCACCCAGTGTCTGCCAGGGCTGGGACAGCTCTGGAAATGAAACACATCAGCATTTTAAACACAGCATTTCTCTCCTCCTTCCTTCCCTTCCTCCCTCCCTCCCTTTCTTCCTTCTCTCCCTCCCTTCCATTCTTTCCATCTTCCTTTCTTCCTTCCTTCCTTTCCATCTTCCTTCCTACTTTCCTTCCTTCCTGCCTTCCTGCTTGCCTTTCCTGCCTCCCTTCCTTTCTGCCCTCCTGCCTTCCTTACTGTTTGCTTTCCTGCCTTCCTCCCTTCCTGCCTTCTTGCACAAGAAGCTGGACTTGTCCCCAGTCCACCATGGTGAGGCCCCCGTGGTGGCAGCCCAGCCACACCATGCCCAGGAGAGCTGGTGCAGCAGCTGCAGGTGCAGAGCAAAGGTCCTGGCTTACTTCTTCCATCTCTTCTTATTTTTAATCCTCCAAGCCAGCCCACAAGTGCCAACCTTGACCCCAGCCCCAGGGCAGGTCATCTCCTTTATCACTCTTCTCATAAAAACTTTATGTTTCTCCGAAAGTATTTCACAGCAGTGACAGAAAGAGCTGTGACAGATTCCGGTAGGAGAGGACCAGGAGAGAGGCTGGGAAGGCAGCCAGGGCTGAAGAATGACTCTCCTCTTGCACCCGCTCCAGGCTGTGACATCATCCTCTCTCCTCGGATGCCTCCACACGGCCAAAGACTCTGTGCCAAATGCCTCTGCTGTTAGCATTGCTCAGTAGGGGCTGATCCTGATAAACGATTTGTAAATGCAAGGAAGCCATTAGAGGGGATGCCAAGGAGCTGCTCCATCCTTCAGCTGCTCCGAGTAGCTCCAATTAGAGGCTGGAGGAGGAATATTGCCTTTCCATCAGTCAAGCTGTGACACAGCACCTCTGCCCGAGGTCACGGGTCCTGGGCGCTCAAAGGAGGATGTCACTTGTGTTGCCCAGCAGATTACAGAGCTCTGCTAATCAGTAGGAATGGGAGGCTCCCTAAGGCATTCAGTGCCTGGCTGGGCAGAAAGGGCACTTTGGTGGCCTCAGCTCAAGGTCCTGGAGCAGCAGCAGTGCTCAAAGGACATTTTTTGGCACAGAGAGCACTGAAGTTGAGTATTTGTTAGTGGTTTCTCAGTACTGAATGAGACAACTGCTTTGGATGTTGGGCATCACTTCAAAGGGCTGAACACTTCCTTGGCCCTCATTCACAGCTCTGAGAGTCACAATTTCAGGATGCACCAGGAAACCACTAGAAGAAGATGGAATCATGGAAGAGTGCAGCTTTAAGGAGAGGAAATAGACTTGGGCAGATCTCTGCCAGTCCCACCCCTCCTCCAGGCTTCTTCCTCTGGTCTCAGTGAACCCTGAATAAATTCAGGAGACACAGTGCCTGACAGGATTCCAACCTTCAGTCTGGTCCTGCAAGGTTCAGTGTGATGCTGTAGCTGAGCTAAGGTGGGTTCTGGGGAGGTGCTCAGGGCTTTGTCAGACCGAGGCCTTGGCAGGCACTTCGTGCAATGCAGAGGCAGTGTTGTCATCACTGCAGGCAGGGGAAAACCTCTGCCCAAGCTGACCTGGAGTGCAGCTGGACTCCCTGTGGCCAGCACCCCCTGCTGAGCCCAGGAGGAGGTGTGTTTGCTTGTGTGCAAGTGCAACCTGGGGACCCAGGCAGCAGAAGGCAGAGGAGAGGCTTTGTGGTGCATTCTCCACACAGTCCTCCTGAAAACATTGATTTAATTGATTCCCTGCCTCTACTGGTTTCCACTGGAAACAAACAAGAGGTCATCTTTAAGCCCCAGGGTCTGTGAGCTTTGATAATTATGGAAATCATATTTTTTTTAATGGCTCAAAAGAGCAAATTGACCACAGTCAGGAGCCTGCTTTGAAGCCCTACCTTCATAATTCCTACACTCAGCCCTGCTGCTCAGCCGGGGCTGGAACATGGCCTCAGCCACTCTCGCAAGGTCACCCAGGTGATTTCATCTGACATCTGGCAGCAGCTCGACCTCCCTTCCCTTTCCCACTGGGCTTATTTAACATCCAGAGCAGAGCTGTGATTCTTTTATAGTCCTATTGGCATAATGATAATGTCTTTATAATAATAGTGATTTCACATTTTATTAAAAACATTAATAGGGAATTGCTGCTCCTGTGAAAACGGCAGGGAAGGAGAACCGACCCAGGGCTTTGACTCTGCCAAGCCTGGCACCAAAACCAATGTCACTACAGCTCCTTCTCTACAGCACCAGGTCTGAAACAGGCAGACCACTGGTGCCAAACACCTCGAGCACACAAGTGGTGGACCTGCAGCAGCAGGAGTTTGTTGTCCACTGCCACCTCCACAGCTGCTCAGCAGTACTTGAGGGTGGGTGAAAGGCCCATGGCAGGCATGATGTGCTAGCACTGCCATTAGATACTGGGTCCTTTAGAACCTGTGTTTTGGAAACATTTACAACTGGAAGAGACTAAGCAGAGAAGAATCCTTCAATTTCCCTCAATTCTTCACAGATGTGTCCAGAAAACCTTCAGCAGCTGCCTCATGGAGCTGTCAGGACCCTGCAGGCAGCCTCCAGACCCCAGGTCTCCAGCCTCCCTCAAACAGCAAGTGTTCCCTCCCAGCTTCCAGGGCAGCAGCAGCTTTGCTCTTCCTCACTGGGTCCTTGGTGTGGTCCAGCCCCTTCACCTCCCACTCCTGCATCTGTGTCTCACCTGCTCACTGACTGCCCTGCCAGGTGAGGAGCTTGCAGGAAGTAGTGGGGCGAGGCTGGGAATAGCTGCTGTCGTGAGAGAGTGACAAAGAGAGGGAAGGTCTCCCTGGGTAAGTGTGCCCAGAGGTCCTTATTTCAAACACCCCCCACACACACCTCTAATTACTAACCTCTGATGGAGGCAGGCATTGCCATGAAGCCCTTGAAAGAGAGATGGCACAGGAAGAGAAGGATGTGTGCACTCATTGAGTGGGATTCATCTCACTTAACTTTAGACATCTAAAAATTATTCATCTGAGTTAGTCATCCCTGACTACCCTCAAAGTCAGCAGAGAGGAATAGGCAGACCTAAAAGGCATCCATCCTCCCGAGCTCAGCAGAAGATGAATTGCTCTTTAGAGTTGCCTTCTTCTCACCATTGATTATAAAGGGGAGCATGAAGTAAATAACTCAAACAGACTTTAGACATCTGCAAACTGGGCACTGTGAATCTTTTCCCTTCTTTGCCCCTGAGAAAGGCTGAATTTCATCTAGAACCTTGAGTTAAAATAGGTTCTAGACAAATGAGAGCAGTTCCTGCTTGCCTTTTGCTTGCCTTTCTTTCAGCCATTGCCATTAAACTGGAATTTTGCATTTAAGGCACCTAAAGCATGAGGCTGTAGCAAAGGCCTCCATTGCTCTCCTAGACCAATCACCCAGAGAAAGAACTGCACCCAAAAGTGTGGCCAGACTGTGGCTGAAGCCCTGATGGTGAGACTCCTGTGTCCAGGGAGAAGGTCGGAGGGGTTTGGTTTGCTGGGGCTTTGGGTTTATTTACTGTTTTCACCGGATGAAGAGTCCTTTTGTGGGCTATTATGGAAACATCTTGTGGGGAAGGAACGTTTGGCAGCAAGAGCTAACTCTAAATTTACTGATACATAGATTTGGACAAATGTTTCCAGATGGTTTTCTGGGCCTTGGACTTTCACAAAGCAACACAAAACAAACACTTGTCTTTATGAAATATTCTAGCTAGGAAAGGTTATTTTTTCCAGTCATTGAAGCGATGTTTTTAGTCAATCTTGATCTGGTAAAACAGAATAAATCCCTCCAGCAAGCTGAACTTGCTGACACTGTTTAGTATTTACACACAGTAGGGAGGCTGAGCTGTCCCAGGTATTTACACTTTTAAGGGCTCTGCACTGCATCAGAACTCCTCTACCTGCATCTGGAGGTGTGGGGCCAGCTCCTGACTGCTTCCTCTTTGGAGGAACCAGCATGGACACAAGGACAGGAGAACTGGGAACGTCTGAACAACAGCAGAATGCCAGGGGAGGTGCTTTTGGAACCCAGAAGTGTGTTGAAAGCAGCAAACAAGAAGAGTCCTCTCAGAGCTGTGCCGTCTGGGGATTTAAACAATGAAGTTTCCTGGAGCACCTCCATAGGTATTTGTAAACTGATGCACAGTGACTGCTAACATCACCTTCCTACACTCCCCTGCCTTGGGCACATTTGGAACTCAGCTTGCCAGGGAGCTGGGCCAGCTCATTCCAACTCCACCATCACCTGCAAAGGTTGGACCAGATGGTCCTTGGCGTGCCTTCCAGCCTGGCAGTCTGGGATTGTGTCCTACCCCATTGCATGGGCTCAGGAGCAGATTAAGTTCAGCTTTCACATGATAAAAATCCATTAAGCTAAAGAAAGTCTGTGCTTGGTGCCCTGTTGAGAAAGAAAGGACAGCAGTAGCCATTTGAGGTTTTGTGCCAGTAAGGGTTTACTCTGCTTGTCTCACCTTTTCAGTTCTCCACTTCCTGAAGTCTCTTGAGCAAGTGATTTTTTTCTCAGTGGAGGATAACTTACAGGTGCTGGAATCATGTAAAAAAAAAATGGAATACATAATCTGAGGAGGAGGGGGGAAATGCCCCTCAAAGCCTCCTGAAATGCCAGCCCCCCTGGACTTCCACATTTTGCAGATAGATGTCTGAAGGAGAAGATGATCCTTGAATCCTGACATGTTCCCAACACCTCACTGCCTCAGATCCAGCACCCACCAATTGCATCCTACAAGAAGATTCAAAATGAAAATCAAATAAAAGGTCTCCAAAGCCAAGTTTACTCTGAATCTGTCCATTGATTTGTTCTCTGCTTCCATGGGAATCTCAATTAATATTCTTTAACAACTTATTATTCCCTACAAAGAGCAGAAGCAAGGGGAAGCTGACCTTGGTTGGACCATGAGAAAGATAAATTCCCAGTGGTTTTCTTGTCCAGCTCCCCATGCTCTGTGCTCCATGTCTGGGCTGTTCTCACAGCTAGGTACTAATGAGATCACCACAAGAGGGGAGAAAGTTGGCATCAGTCCCTGCAGCTGTATGGGGCTGTCTGTGTGATTTTGGAGCCTATGTGACATGAGCTTGGCTGCCCTGACTCACCACTGAGAGCAAAACACTTCATTACTGATCTGTGGGGAGGAATTAGAGGTGGCAGAGCTGGGCAACCCGGGCAAGAGGCAGCATGGATGGATTCACAGAGACCAGGCTTAGTGATGCAAAGAGTAAAAGCCATGGTTAGGAAGCGTACAGGGCAAAGGACCTGACCTGAGCCTGTGACTGTGACTCCTCATGGTCAAAGGACAGATGAAGAGCACAAGCTGCAAAGCTCCAAACTCCACAGCTGCCTGCCTCTGCACACCATGGACTCAATTTCCTCAGAAAAGCAACAGCTATCAGGTCTAGGGCAGATTGTGTCTAATGTAGCTGCAATCAAACCAAAGTTAGGGGACACTTGGCCTGCCCTTTCCTCTCCCCTGTTTCATTTTCCTGCTCAGGTCTGCAGGAAGGAGCCTGGGCAGCACTCGATCTGCAGCACATCTCTCCTCTGCAGCCTCACAGCGATGCAGAGCAGGGCAGTGACAGGGTCTTTCTGCACACCTTTTGGATGTCTGGGATCACAAAATACTGTGCAGATTCCAGGTGGAGAAACATGGCTTGAAAGCAGTTTGAGGCCTTGTGATGGAAGAAATACAGGAGCGGAGCAGTGCTACCACCAAAGAAGACAGCTGTGAGCATCCTGTGTGCTTTGGCTGTGCATTCACACCCTGTAGGCAACAACAACCTTTCTTCCTTGGCATAAAAGCAGTGCTTCAGTCTTGAACAAAACACCCTTTTCTAGCAGCACAAAGTACATTTTAAGAATGTATTATTAAAAATTCAATTGAATTGCACATTACCATTTCTGAGCCTGCACAGAGCCCACCTCTGGAACAGTAAGGAGGTGCTCAGCACTTGTCTCATTTCCCACTGAGGATAGCAGGAGTTTAGCCGTGTGTTTCAATGGCAGCAGAGGTAGGCCAGAGTTGAAAACTTTCCAGAATTCCCTCTCAACTCTTTCTTCTTCCCATGTGAAGTCCCAGAAGAGAACAAACAAAACAAAAAGAGAGGAAGACACCCAACAGGCTCTGAACTGTTTCCCTGCTCCCTGCCGCTCCTGAAGGTCTTCGGCATGGCCTCATGAATTCTGTGGTCACAGGCAAATTCCTCAGATTTCTTCCACTGGGGAGCCACTGGGGAGCCATAGCAGGCAGCAGGCTGCTGAGGGATGCTCCACACACAATCAGTGAAGAGTTTTGTGTCTGGGAGCTGACAGCAGAACATACCCTGCAGATCTGCCATGAACTCATCTCTGCTGCATCAGAGCAGTGGGCTGCAGGTTGGTACCAGCTGGAACTAGGGACTGTGAGCTCTTGGTCATCAGGAGTCATGACCTAGTGAGCTACAGACAGGACTAGGGCAGTAACATTGGAGATCAAAGCTGGTTTTCTCTTAGAGTCAAAGCAGCAAATGAACTTTTCAGTCACTGATTGCTGCTGGGCCCCATGCCACTGCAATCCTGTTCTCAGAAATCCATGCATGGTGCTACCCCCTCCCTTCTCCTGAAGCAGCGAAAACTCACTTCAGGATAAACTGAGACAGTTTGGGCACTCAGTTTGGGACAGGAGTAGATCATCATGTGAAAAGACAGAAAAGAACAGGAAAAGAAAAGAACAGTAAAAAAGAAAGGCAAATACACTTGAAAACACCAACCATGAGCACTGCTCCTTTTCTCTCTGGCACCAAGAGTAAGAAGAGGGAAAATGACTGTGTAAGAAAAGAAAAGTTTAAGAAAACCTTTAACAAAAGTCCTGTGGTGGAGCCCCTGTGGGATGTGGCTGAAGCAAAGCCTCAGCCACTTCGGAGAGGCGGGGATGTGAATTCAGATTCATGGCAAAGCTTAACAGCTGCTCTGTAAGTGGACAGAAATAAAATGCATTCTGATGAGCAGCTAAGAGCCACAGATTCATGCAAAACATTTTTCTTGGAGACATGATAGCTGATTAGAGAAATTGTGTGTCATCTCCCTGGGAAGGGAGGGCAGGCTGCGTGTCAAAGGGAAGATGCAGTGCTATAAACACTCTGTAATAATGGTATAATACAGCAAAGTGTCATGTAATATCATCTCCTACAATGCAATAAGCACAATATCACACACAAATCTTGCAGGAGCCTCCCAAGAGTTCCTGTGAGAAACAAGGGCAGAATAGAGCAGCGTTGGGAAGGTTCCTCTTCTACACAGACGTCAGCTCAGAGCTGTGCTGCTTTAATTTTCAGTAATGTCAGCCCAGACTGGCAGAGAGAGACTTGAAACAACAAACATAATTAAGTTAAAGTACAGTGAGGAGGGATGGCTCTCTCCAGCCCAACAGCCAATGGAAGGGACGGGAGCTGAGGATCAATACTCAGTGAGGCATTAGAGAGGCAGAAAATATGAGTAAATACAGGAGACATTTCAAAATCAGCAAGTGGGTATTGATGGGGGGTAGAAATCAGATAAAAAGAGAGAAGCAACAAAAGAGAATGATTAAGAGAATTGACATGCTTAAAGGAAACAAGGAATTTAATAATTAAAATATCTACTGTCAAAAGGAGACAAAAGGACGAGGGGAAGGAAATGAATGAGTAAAGTAAAAGTCAAAGCAAACAAAGGAGCCCTGATCAAATAGCAATGGCAACTGAGTTTGGCTTTGGAAAAGTTCAGCAGAGAGCGTTGCACCGCTTTTGTCTGCTGCTGCTTTGTGTTTAATAACACAATCAGAGCAGGCACTCATTTAATTACAGCCCCTCGGCCTGCCTCCTGCACACCTCTCCTCTGTCTGCCGAGAGCTGCCCCTGGGAGCCGCAGCAAATCACTTCCCGGCTCTCACCTCGGTCCCTCACCTGACAACGGCGAATGCAAAGTGTCCTCTTCTCCCCCCGAGAGGATTTATTGTTAATTTTGATTCTATTTTCTTTGGTGACAAACCTTGTTTGAGCACCTGATCGTTTCTGCAGCTGCACCACGTGAGGCTGGGAGCCGGGGGGGGTGGTTGTCTGCTCTCCACTTTGCACGACTCCGGGTAGGTCATCTAACCCCTGTGGGCTTCTCCTTCCCCTTCCTCCGGTGGGATAATCCTGACCTACCTCAGAGAGGGATGTGAGGCTAAATTGGTGTTTAGAGGGGGCTGCTGGAGTACAAGGTGTAAAGTATTATTATGCTGAGTGCTTCAGCAGTGAGAAACCAACCCCGTGACTGAAAATCAGGTTAATATATGAAGCTGTAGCAGCCAGCGTGGATTTGCTGATGAGAAGGGTGGCTGCCCTTGAGGATGGAAAAACACAGTCCCACACCACTCTGGCCACATTCACTTTGCTTACTCAAGAGCAGACAATGACAGGCAGGGGCTGGAGGGGGAAGGAGGAGGGGAGGATTTAAAGTTAATCTGGCTCTGTGACTGTGTACAAGAATTGCTGTCAGCACAGAAAACTGACACAAGGTAGGGAACAAATCCAAAAGGCACAAGCTAAAAATGTGAGCAAGGAAGAAGCTTTGGGCTTTAGTTTTCTCTGTTGTTTTGGGTTTTTTTCCCCCTTTGTTTAATTTGGTGCAGCAATCTAGACCTCTTCCTCTGCTCCCTCCCATCCCCCTTCCCCTGGGAACTCTATTAACTGGGAGCAGAAGGGTGCTCCAGCACCAAGGCACTGAGCTTGGTCATGTCTGGCTGCTCCAAGCGGGTATCAGAGTGCCTGTGCACATACCTCAGTGCATATTAGATCACCCCAAATAAGGATATTCCTGGTGGGGTTGGGAAAGGGCACAGCTGAGGCATATTTATGGAAAAGAAGATGTACTGAAGTGGCTGAACTAATAGATCAATGCACCAAAGTTTATGGGGACGAGGCAGCTGTCACAGGCATGGCTATAGGAGTTAGAATATTCCAGTGAAGTCCCAGGTTTAAAATAAAATAATAATAAAAAAAGAAAGATTAAAACCTCTCTGTCACCTAATTGATGGAGCAAAGCTGAATCAATCACCCTTGATTGCTGACCAGCTCTCACATTCACCATATGCCTCTGGATTTCTAAATGCAAATAGAAATCTTTCCATCGCAGGCAGGTTTGAACACAGCAGAACCTGAACGCTGAGGCTTCTGCTGCTGAGCTGAAGAGAAAGGCAGCTGAAGGAGCAGAGATTCTGCTTCTGCTACTGCCACTCATACAAATGGCTCTCTTGAATCACTGGAGAAAGACACTTGAGAAAAGGTACTTGAAAAACAGAACCTGGCCCAGGACATGGACAGATGTTGCACCACCACCACCCCTTGTCACTCTGGGCATGGCTGGGACTGCTGCCTGTGCTCCACGCTGCAGGCTTCCCCAGAGAGGCTGCTCTGTGAATCACCCAGCAGCAGAAAGAGTTGAACTGATCCCATGTCCTTCCATGCCCTCAGTTCCCATAGCCGAATCCTGCCCTGCTCTGTCCCCTCTGTGCAAGCCACCATCCTTCCTTTTCTGCTCATCAGAAACAAGTAAGCCAGATCACCTCACAGTCCTGGCTGAACACAGCCCCAGATCACCTCACAGTCCTGGCTGAACACAGCCCCAGCCAGGCACATGCACTTGTGGTAATGTGCTTCATGGTTCCTTCCAGCCCAACCCATCCTGTGGTTTTATAACTCTGTGACCCTGTGTCTCTATGATTCTCTCTCTGTGTGTGCATTTCACGGTGTTTCCATGTGTATTTCTCTGGGTTCATGGTAAAGGAATCAGCAGCAACAACTTAATGGCCCAAGGGGTGGAAGAACCTCTAAAACAAGCTCTGCTGCCACAAAACCCATAAGGTGAAACCACAGGTAACAGATCAGCAGATTAAGACTCATCTTGCCAGGGTGCTGGGGCAGCTCATTCCACCTCCACCATCACCTAGGAAGGTTGGAGCAGATGGTCCTTGAGGTTCTTTCTAACCTGGAGCTCTGTGACATTGCTTTCTTTTAACCTCCTGAAAATAATTGGAGAGCAACTAAAATATAACATTTAGCACAATAGCTGCTGTTAAAAAGATGTGATTTCTGCAGTGTAGCTGCTTGAGGAGTGGCACAGTGATCTCCTGTGCTGGGCCATGCTCTGCCTACCAGACTGCATTCATCACCCTAGGAAAGCAAATTCAAGCTGGCAGCAGTGAACAGTGAACTCTTCCTTCTCGTCCTGACATGCAGCAGGCTTCACACCTCAGCTCTGGGGGGCTGAAGCCATTTCCCTGGTCAGGGCTGCACAGCTAATGAATGGGTGATCATCTGTTGCCCTAAACCACTCCTCTCAGAGGTGGGAATTAGCTTGCCCTTGGTTCTGCTGCCTAACAACCACTGCCCATGAGAGCTGATCGGCAGCAGCAGACTCCAGGCAGGCATGAGGTAGGCAGCTGCCTGTACCAAGGGCACAAGAACAACCATGACCTCTCATCCTCCCACGAATTGTCTCATGCCCAGGCTCTGCAGGGCCATGCCAAGGTGAGCTCTCCTAAAGCCCTAGCATTTGTGCAGCAGAGGCCACTGCTGGGATGCAGCAGCTGCCCTCATCTTCCTCCCAGCTTGGAGAGCCCAGCCTGGCGAGCCCAGCCTGGCCCTATGAGTTCTCCCCTGGGCTCTTTGCTCTCAACAGCTCCCTGAAAGGAGGCTGCAGTGAGATGGGGGTTGGTATCTTCTCCCCAGTATCAGGTGATAGAAGGAGAGGAAATGGCCTGAAATTGTGCCAGGGGAGGTTAGGCAGGGATGAGGAAAAATTTCTTTGCTGCAAGAGTGGTCAGAGATTGGCACAGGCTGCCCAGGGAGGTGGTGGAGTCCCCAGCCCTGGAGGTGTTCAAGAAACCTGTGGCCTTGGGGACATGGTTCAGTGGGCGTGGTGGGGTTGGGTTGATGATTTGAGATAGACCTTAAAGGGCTCTTCCATCCCAAACAGTTCCATGATTCTCTGTCACTTCCCTCACTGGGGAAAGAAGATCTTGCTTTAGTGTGGCTCCAGGCTCCTCTTCGGGGCAGCAACATTCTGTTTTTCAGTGGTGCTGTAACTTCGAGGCACCTCTGAAGGCACATTTGCAGGGCTGGGGTCGTGAGGTGTGTTGGTGTGAATCCCACTCCAACAGGGGAATACAGAGCTGCTGGCTTTGCCTCTGCTTTGGGAGGGGTGTGCCTCCAGACCTGAGAAAGTGCTGCCTTTTAGCATGTGATGTTCTGCTTAATACACTTGACAAACTCTAATACATGAAAACTTCAGCTGCTAATTCAAGATAATCTAGGCTTTCTCCTGGCAAAATTGGAGTAAATACAAATCACTTCCCCTGATGATGTTTACAATCTTTATTCATGGACCCTTCAGGATGAAGCACTTTGATTAAACAATTTAGCAGAAGCACAGCAAACCCACCTGCTGTACGGGGAGCAGGAACAGAGCATTCCAAGGTTGTTAGGAACCATTATTTGTGTATCAAAAAGATGCTTTGCACTTGCAGAGGGAGATGCAGAGGAGTGACAGCCCTGCAAACAGGCAGGAGCTCAACACAACGGCACGGGAGAGGCTCTGCTCTCAGCCTTCTCTGTGTGCTTCACAAGAGTGGAAAGTTTTGTTGAGATTATCTACAGTAATTAGGAGTCCCCAGTTGTGTTTACATGGTTAGCAAGTGTAAAATACGATGACCTGCTGAGGATTTGCAAACAGCTAAGTTCTAATGATGGATCGTGGTGAGAGGGACATGTAAGATTTGCCAGCCTTCCGCTGGGAATGCTTCAAAACTAAAGCAGGTTGTGTTCCCTTGGGCTTCCCCACGCCTCTGTGACTTAATCAGCCTGCCTCTTGGCTCTCAAGGAGAAATGGCTCCAGACTCACTCACTGGGAGAGACTGCAGTGCTCACAGTGCCATGCTGGGGAGTCTGAAAGGGGAGAATTTTTCATGTTCTCATGGGAGAGGTCGGGTGGGAGCAGCAAGTTCCTCCCCTGTAGAGCTCAGCTGATTGCCTTGTGAGAATGCAGGCTTTGAAGGGAGCACCTGCTGTATGTGCACTTGTGTCTGTCCATGTAGCTTGCCCACATGTGTCTGTGCATGAGGCTTATCCACATGCAGTCAGCAGCTCTGTGTGCGCAGCTCCTTACAGGCAGAGGTGCAATTCTGATCACTTACAGAGACAATTCAGCTCCTCTATTAAAGCAAATTGTGGGAGCATCCCAGCCAAGCAAGCAGTCATTTCTTTCAAATTGTATTAAGGATGTACAAACAAATCCTGTCTTTCATTTACATTCTCCCAGTGCCCAGGAAGAGGCTTCCCTTGCTGCAGGATGGGATAATGTATGCAAGCCATGCTCACTTCATACAGTAGCATCTGAGCTGAGCCGTTGCCGACGCTGTGTTTGCTCTTGTGGCTCAGAGGAAGTGAGCAGGGAAATGAGGAATGCTTCAGTGCTGCCAAACCCTGCTCAGCACTGAGGGATTGCTCCAGGCATGGCTTGGGATGGTGCAACAGGGCTGGGGGAGCTTCACTTGTCTCCCTGGCAGAGCCTTGCAGAGCAGAGCCAGGAGGTGAGGCTGGTTCAGGAGAGCTGCTCTGTGGCTCCAGGAGCAGCCATTCCCAGCTCCTCCTGCACTCCTCCTGCACTTCTGCCTACTACCAGATGGAAAACAAATTAGATCTGAACAGCTAAGAAGAGGAAATAAAGTGCAACCTTTGTCAACATGACTTGATCTGTGCCCAGGACCTTGGTCTTGGTTTAGGCTGCTTGTATCTAGTGCCAGGCAAACCAGCCAGGACTGGGACTCCACTGCAATGTCTACAGCAAACACTCTCCCTCCAGGCAGCTGGAGGTGAAAACAAAGGACAGGACTCATCTCACCTGGCTTTAACTTTCTAAAGCTTTAGCTTCCATCGAGCTTAATCTAATCATTCAAGCTCCCTCTATAGTCCATGGAGAGAAACAGAGGCCAGGAGAATTATTTTAGCTGAGGTGGGTGCCTGAGGAAAAAATCCCCCCCTCCCCTCTTTGCACCAGGGATGGAGAGGGCTCCTTTCTGAAGTGAAGTGGCTTCTTTTCTTCTTTGAAGCTCAGTGCGGTGGAGCTGGGGCCCAGTGCTTGGTGTCATGGTTTTGATTTGCTTCTACAGATCTGCACATCAGGTGCTGCTGAACATTCCTGGTCCTGTAGTTTTCTCCCCTCTCATGGCTGATTTCTGTTCACTTTGATGCCTGAGGATTCACTTTGTGTATGATGATTAAGTTTCTCCCATTTCACAAGTGGCTGAACGTTTTGCCTGTATGGATTACAAATGTAGATGAACAAAATCTGCTCTTTGGAACCACTGCAGGTTTCTGTTGTGCAGCTGAAAGAGAAAAGGCAGCAGTAAACCCGGAAGGCTAGGGGGTTGAGGGGTTTTTCCCCTTATTTTTTTTCCCCTCAGCTTTCATAATATTTTCTTATTTCTGTGTGTGAGGGAAAATATTATAATCTTGAATTTTTAAAGTGGTACTTACTGCTCCTGCTACTTCAGGTGTGCTGCAATACCACCTACCACTCTTCATCAGGAACTTGCAGCTTAACAAATATTGATGAGCTCCTGGAATTCCTGTGAGACCAGCACAGGCACCTCAGCTAATGAAGGAAAGGCACAAGGAGGCTTGGCATGGTTCTTCAATTTAAAGCTTTCTGAAGTGGATTACTTAATGTTTATGACTTATATCTATGTCAGAAGATTTCAGACTGTTTTCTTACTGGCTGCTGCTACAAACACGAGCTGCGTGCTCGAGATCTGATTGCAGCTTAGTGGGGGGATTGCTAATGCCTCATAAACTGCATTCATACTTTTAAGCAGCTCTTTCTTTCATCACCAAGTGACTCATTGCCTTTAGCTTTCTGAAAGGTTCTCTCTTTGATGTTGCCTTCTTATTTTGCATACATTTGTTTTCCAGTGCTTACTACCTGCCATTTAGTGCTCTGTCATTGTCTGTCACTTCCATTATTTTTATGACTATTCCAGTGACATCTTTCAGATTTTTTTCAGTCTTTCCATCCCCTAAAATGTTTGCAGGTGAGAGTCTGCCTTCAAAGGCTAACAGTATAGAGGGTGCAAATTCTTCTCATATTTATTAACCCAGCGTGCACTTTGGAAATTTGCATATCTATTACAAGGAGTGGGTCTTCATTAATCACAGTCATGAGTTTGGCTTTGCTACTAAACAGAATCGCCCCTGAGAAGAACCACTTCAACAGCAGAGAACCCAGCAGCCACAGAAAATGCAGTGGCCACCATTAAGATGTCATCACTTGGGATGAGCAAAACAAATAGGTGGGGTTCGAAGGAATTCTTGAGTCTGGTCTGACAGACCTCTGTGAAAAGTTGCAAAAAGCTTAGCACTTTCCCTCTGTATCTAATCTATTAAATCAAACTAACTGGAGAGTGTTTGCTTTGGTCTATGTCCAGCTGAGGGGAGACATCATTGCTCTTGACAGCTCCTGGAAGGAGAGTGGTGAGGTGGGGGTTGGTCTTTTCTACCCAGTAGCAGGTGATAGAAGGAGAGGAAGTGGCTTGAAATTGTGCCAGGGGAGGGTTAGATTGAGATGAGGAAAACTTTCTTTGCTGCAAGAGTGGTCGGGGGTTGGCACAGGCTGCCCAGGGAGGTGGTGGAGTCCCCAGCCCTGGAGGTGTTCCAGAAATGTGTGGCTGCAGCACTTGGGGCCATGGTGGTGCTGGGCTGGTGGAATGATGGCTGGATTTGGTGATCTTGGAGGTCTTTTCCAACCCAAACGACTCTGTCAGTCTATTTAACTTCTGTAGCAGTCCAACATCAGCCTTACTGCTGCCTCACTGCAAAGCAGAAGCACTGCAGCTCTCATCCACACTTCGCCCCTTGTACCCTGTGTTTGCCATGGGCACCAGCATGCCGTGTGCGAGTTGTTAGCTACAGTCAACCACAGATCCTCTCTGGAGCCCCGTGCTGATGCCTTGGCCCTGCAGCCTGCACAGACATCCCTGCCTGCCTTGCTCCCAGAGCTGCAGCCTTGCTCTTGCTGCCGTGAGAGTTTGTTTGAGCCGGGCAGAGTTGCCTGGCAGTTGGTGTGACTGACACCTTCATCATTATCTACCACTTTGCCAATCTTTGTGTCACCTGCCAATTTGATCAGCAGCAATTTTATACTTACTTCCCAGCCCCTGATGAAAATATTGAATAGAGCTAAGGGAGGGGCTGATCTCTGAAGCACCCTGCTCCAACCACTGCCTTCACTGTGACAAGCTCATTGACAGCTGCCTTCAGAGACCTACCAGCTTCCCAGGCTGTAATCCCTATCACAGGCACTGTGAATGCTTAGTGCTGAACTTCAGCAGCAGATTTTGTGTACCTGAGCTAAGAGCCTTGTAAAAGCCTGCAGTTGTTTTTACAAGGCAGCATGTAATGTGTCTCTCAGAGTTAGATTTGTTGGATAGACTTGATTTCCTATAAATCCCTCAGTATTAAGTCCTTATTAGTCCCCCCCAGAAGTTTAGCAGTACTTTGCCAGAGCTGATGTTAAGCTAATCTATTTCTGTGCTCTCTATAGTTCCTACCAAACTACAGGCACATCAGACAAGGCTGAACCAGAGGGCTGGCTGAGAAAATGATCTTTATGTGAGCTCCAGTCACAAATGTATCTCTGGAACTGGGGGGGGATTGTATCTTCAGAGAGAAAATGTACTCAGTGCTTATGCCTAAGTTACTCCTTCAGAGAGGATCCTGTGAAGTCAAAAGTGACTTGGGAAGTGCAGCCTTCCTTCAGCCCACGAACTTCAGGAGGAGCCGAGGATGATCTGCTCTGCTCAGTGTCCTAATCTGACCCCTTTGCTGTCTGCAAGAGCTTGAAGAAAGCTAGAAGAAAATAAAAGCCCCCCCCAAACAGCTTCAGAAGTGGGGGAAACCTTTGAGGATGCAAAATTTGCATCTGCAAGATTTGCTCTTGCTTTAAAAGGCTGCAGATCAGAAGACTGAGAGGCCTCTTCCCTCCACCGCTGGCAGTTCCTCCCTGGCCATCCAAACCTTCTGCTGAAACTTTCTTCCTTAGCAGTTTTTCCCCCACTGTAGATGAATGGTCTCCAAGATTGCCTCACTCTTGGTAACTCCTTCCTTCCATTATTTTGTACTCCACAATAGTCAACAAAACTCTGCCGAGCTTTTTAATTGTGTGCTCTGAACACTTTGCAGGCGAGGCGCCAGCCACTTAATTGTGCTAATTATTATTCACGCAATCACGTCTATTAGTCTGCACTTTTTTAAAGGGGTTCAATCAGCATTCAGATCTTGCTTGCTTGGCAGAATGTCATTATAGCTGCTTTCAAAATCTGGCAAGGAGCCTAAGAAGAGTCCATTTTTGCCACTGGGACTGCCTAATCCAGACATCATTATCGATCAAACTGACACATGCCTGCCAAAATGGTTACAAGAAAAACAGGAATCCACACACAGCTCCAGGAGCTCAGCCCCAGCCTGCAGGGTGGTGGGGAACAAAAGATGAACTCATATTTACATGAGAAGTCAGAACATCCAGCTACAGGCAGAAGGGTACAGTTCCAGGACTGCACTTCCCTTTAAAAAGGAGGAACATTGGCAGATTGAAAGGGAAGTAAGACCACGGGAAGAGTCTGCCTCTTTAGTCCCAGGTCTGGTACTGACAGCAACATGTCACATTTTCCATCCTAAACTTCTCCTAAACCTTGGTCAGAGATTTACAGGCCCACTTCTGACTCATTTGCCTGTGCAGTTGGGTATTAGGAAAAAAATTCCTTTACTGAAAGTGTGGTCAGGGATTGGCACAGGCTGCCCAGGGAGGTGGTGGAGTCCCCATCCCTGGAGGTGTTCAAGGAATGTGTGGCCATGGCACTTCAGGATGTGGTTTAATGGCCGAGGTGGTGTTGGGTTGCTGGGCTGAGAGATGGGCTTGATGATCTTGGAGGTGTTTTCTAACCTTAGTGACTCTCTGATTCTGGTCTGTGGTTCTGTTCTAAGAGGCTGTGGTATGAAGAGTTGCCCTTCCTACCAGTCTGTCCCAGTAATCAAGGCCTTAGCTGCAGAACTATGCATGACTTTGTTCTCTTGCTGTGTGGATGCCAGGTTATCAGATTTACAGGCTTTTGAGAGCTTCTGCCCCAAAGACCTTAGGTTCTCCTGATATCCAATGAGACAATCATACCTGATTGCAAAGATAAGATTTGCTTTTCTATTCCATGTACAGCTTCTGGAAAAGGTCCTCGAGCCCCAGTGAATGCAGATGAAATTTATGCTCCTGAGCACCTCAGTCACTTTGGGAAATGGAAATTCAGCGCTCCTGGAAGTTATTACTTACGGTGTACTCGTGGCCTGCTATTTCCTGGCTGATCATCTGTGGTGGTTAAAGGAGAATCTGTTGCAGACTTTGCTTCAGGTTATCTCAAAACCCTGTGAGTGCTCCTCTCAGGGGGTGTCCTCTCCTTGCTCTCCTTTGTGTTGCTGCAGCATACTCCTATGCTGGATCGTCCCCATCCCAGAGGTGGCACCATACAGCCCTGGGAGCTCACAGGGTGATTGGAACACCAGGGCCCCGCTTCTGAGGGGTGCCCCTGGGATCTGTGGTAGCATCAACTATGCCCCTAAACAACCCTACCCACGGACAGCCTCCTCCTCCATCCCCTCGGCTCCAGCTGCACCACGCTGAGGATTCCTCACCTCCTTTTCACCGGCCAGGGGAGGGGAAGCAAAGAGTAAACAAACAGAAGATGACCTTTCTGAGTAAAACATGGAAGCAGAAGGAGATGAATCGACCCCCATCAGGCAGTCATTAAATCAAATAAGAGCTGTTCTTGTACTTTTAAAGCTGAGATTTACAGTCAGGCAAATTGTGTAAAAAGGCTGGGAACACAGTGACGCCCAGTGCCACTGGGCTTTGGAAAGCTGACAGTTGCTGTAAAATAGTCATTAAACAACCTCTAGAAGAGACTCATCAGCAGATGCCCCCAGGTGAAGGAGAGAGAAAGCTGAGAGAATGAAGGAGAATCTAACATCTTAGCATGACTGAATTAAACAGAGCATATTATGCTGATTTTCAGAGTCAGCCCAGTAATTTAATTTTCAGAGCAGTTCCTTTGATTGTAGCAACCATTTTATGAAACATTAATAAAACTTCTTTTTTCTGTAGCACACATCCCTTTGCCTTTTCATTAAGGAATAAAAAAAACAAAAAATAAGCAAAAAGGCAGGGTGTAGAAATTTGCTGACCATTAGCTCTGTAAATGACAAAAACAAATGAAAGATTATTTTTAATGCAGTGCCACCGTGGTGGGCAGGCTCTATTTGGCTGCACAAGGATTCCAGCACAAATTGGAGGAGACAAATAAACTGTCCATGGGTTTGTCATCTTGTACTGCAATGTCATCTCATAAATCAGGCCAGGCTGCTCTGCCTGTGCACGCCTGCACACACACTGCTCCCGCACGCAGCCAGGGGCAGGAATGATAGATGCTGCCCTGAGATGGATTCCTCTCTCTCCCCGGTATAAATTACAGAATTAATTGCTATTAATATCAACATAAAAGTGGTGCAAATGAATAGAAGGGAGAATAAATGCAGTTACCTCCTCGGAGCGGGGGGATGCACAGCTGTCAGCCAGCAGTCAGCTGTCACCGGCGCTGGCTCCGTGTCATGGAAGCCCCACGTGCACCATACAGAAGTTCTGAAGATGTCCAGCAGAGGTTATGCAATAGTTAGGCAAAAATTAGAGAAAAGGCTAAGAGCAGTAAAGAATGCAGAAAAATGCAGGGGGGGATCACTTCCTTTTAATTGCTTGGGCTTTATTGTTATTATCATTTCCTTCTTCCCACCCTGTCCTTCTGCAAACCCCTGGCTCCCTCTCCTTTGGATGTCTTCAGTCTGGTTCATGACTAGAGAAAGGGATTTGAGTGGGAAGGAGACAAGGAAAGAAAAAGGAGAAAAATTTGAGGCAAAAACCCCCAAAACATTTCCTCTGATTTGTCTTTTTATTCCCTTATTTCCATCCTGTCTCTCTGTAAATCCTTGTCCTTCCCTCCTCTGACATCTTCAGACTAGTTTATTGCTAGATAAAGGGATTAATGTGAAAAGGAAACAAGGAAAGAGAAAAAAAGCAGCTGTGCTGCCACTCCATTTTCCACAGCTGCTGGGCTCAGGGTCTGCTCTTCTGTAAACCACAATTTCCTCTTACCTTTTGTGTTTGGAACAGCAGCCAGACACTTTTTGGGGGGTTTTTGGTGGTTGTTTTTTTCAACCAAAATATCTTCCTTGAAAAGATCCTGACACATCTTTAACCAGGGAAAAATAGATTTTGCAGACAGGAAAGACAAGTCACACAAATATGTTCTCATTTGGGTACAAAATCTGCTTCTTTGTTGACTACCTCATTGAAATGCCACCTCAGATGCAGCCTCCTGGCATAGCAGATAGGCACAGGAGGTCAGATGAGGGAACAGACATCTTCCTATTTACCTCTCCGGACACTCAGATGTGTGTGTATTGACAAACACACAAACAGCCAGCCCTGGACAAGCTGTGTGTGAGAACAGAGAGCATGGAGGGAGGTGTTCCAATGACAGGAGTTGTCTGACATTAGCACTGTCTGCCCCACTTTAGCTCTGCCCACATACAGGCACACATGGAAGCTTACATGCCAGCTTTTCCCTCACAATGACTTCGTTTCACACAGCCCCCCCTGGTTGGGAGTGTACAGGCAGTGTTACAGCTTGAGCTGTTTATTTTAGTGCTCCCTCAGAAAATGACTCATGCAGCTCACAACAAGGGCCCAGCCTAGGAGAGAATCATGGGATCATGAAGGTTGGAGAAGACCTCGAAGGTCAAGCCCAACCACCACCCCAACACCACCATGGCAAATAAACCATAGAGCAGAGTCATAAGGTCATGAAGGTTGGGAAGGAGCTCTGAGCTCATCAAGTCCAACTGCCAGCCCAACAGCACCACACCACTAACCCATGCCCCAAGGTGCCACCTTTTTTGAACAGGCTGTGGAGGATGTACAGAGGAAGGAAAGCACCAGTGGGAAACAGCCAGGTCATGCACAGGTTTTGTGTGGTTTCTGCCAGACCTCCTCTCTCTGTGTCTCTGCTTTTCATTAGATAAATGCCAGAGCTGTCCTGCTGTCCTGGGCACATGGAGCTGTCTCAGTTTAAAAGCAAACAAAAAACCCCCAAACAACCCAGGTCTCTCTAAAATTGAAGGACTTGGCAGAGGAGAGCAGCAGATATGCAGGAGGACCTCTTAACACTCCTGCCAGAGTAGGATGCACAGAGCTTTGACCCGACCTCCTTCACCTGATGCCTAGCTCCAGGCAACTCCTACAGACCATGTGGCTCTTCTGAGGACATCAGGTGGCTGATGCTCACTCAGAGGAAGCCTGCCCTGAGCCTGCTGCTCCCAGCTTGCCTTTCCAGCCCTTGCACAAGGTATTCCTCATCTCTTTGCTCAGGCTCTGGCAGGATCAAGTCGTAGAGCACCTATTTTGTATTTCATATTGATTTGGAACAGGAAATTTTTCTCTCCTCAGTATCTTCATCTGTAAAATGAGGATAATGTTTATGGCTTTGCAGAGCAGTTTTAGATCATCCTGTGACATGTACAGTTTCCAAGTGTCATAAACCTCCCATAGATTCCTTTTTGCCTACTCAATATTGCAGTGATAGCAACTGAATGGACACATAAATTACCTCAGGAGCTGTGGCTGCTGTTCCAGCTTGGTTGCTTTTTTTCCTGTAAAGAAAAATACAAAGATGTTGCTGTGCAATAATGATCTGGGCAAACATGTCAGCTGCATGTGGGAAATGCTTACCAGTGAGCCTTCACCTTGATCTTTTCTGCAGTGCTGTAGCCCTGCACAACTGCTCTGCAGAGTTATTGCCCATTGTACCTAGTGCCTTTCATTGCAGTTGTAGCTCTGGTGTAGTTTTGCCTGCAAGCATTGGAGGTCTGGGTGTTATTTAATGACAGCTTGTGTCAAGTGTTGGTTTGGACTCCAGATTCAGTACAGTGTCTGCAGGCACACGTGCAAAAGGCTTAAATGGACCTCTCCCAGAGAATTCTAGGAGGATTTACATAAAGTTTCTCCATCTAACATACACAGATAATTCCTGTAATTACATCAAACACATTCACCTCTCAGCTCCCTTTCTGAGGGAAGGCTTTAATCATGGAACAAAATCGATTCCCTTGTAAATAAGTTGGAAAATTCCTACTCCAGTCTATGAAACTATGGCTGTGAGCAAAGAATTCTGCAAAACTCAGGGAGGGAAATATTGTTTGTTCAGAACATCATAGAAAACAGAACCAGAGAGTCATGGAATCACAGAATTGTTTCATTTGGAAGAGACCTTTGAGGCCATGGAGTCCAACCTTCAGCTTCAGACCAGCATGGCCATTAAACCACGTCCCAAAGCACCACGTCATGTTGGCAGCACATCACCAATGCAGAAGGGAAAGGCAGGCCAGGGCTCCATGTCTGCTGAGGGAGTTTTCTCAAGGTGGATATGCATTGTCTCACGTCAGGACAGGCAGGCTGCACCGGTGGAGGA
Source organism: Dryobates pubescens (assembly GCF_014839835.1). Classification (NCBI taxonomy): domain Eukaryota; kingdom Metazoa; phylum Chordata; class Aves; order Piciformes; family Picidae; genus Dryobates; species Dryobates pubescens. The sequence goes on from NC_071639.1 coordinate 14,359,529, forward strand.
TTGTATTGAAATGGTTCTGCATGCCACCAATACAGGGGATGTGGTGGTTGGTTTTTTCCAGGGGAGGGATACAAGCAGGCTGATGGACAACAGCATAACCTGGCAACTGAAACTGATTAAGCAAAACCTTTGCCAGAACCATGAAGCAGCACTTGGGAGTTTCTGGAGCAGGATGGTCCAACCACTCCATCACCAAGGAACAACTCTGCTTACAGGAGGCGGGGGAGCAGCTAAAGGATCAGAAAAGTGGAAAGAACACACTGAGTTATTTTGCCATCTACTAATCACTCCTTTCAAAAGGCATTAAAAGCGACAGGGACAAAGAAAGTGGAGCATCAAGAAGTGAAGTTCTCTGGTAGGGAGAGAAATTGAGCTGCGGTGCCAGTCACGGCGCGCGGCCGGCCGCGGCCCTTCCTGCCACCGTTGGCTTTGATGGAAAACTTTGTGAGTGTTTGTGCTGCTGCTGGGAGCCCATTGGCTGCTGAGCCTCTCCTGTGATAGTCTCCATCATTATTTGCCTGTCTTGTCTATTAACGAGCACTATCATCCCGTCCCGAGCTGACAGCTGCAACACGTACTCAGGCGCAATAAACAGCTAAATGAGGCGCACAGCAATTTCACTTGTCACCAGAGCCCCCGGCACGACTGGCTGCACAGCCTGATGCATACATTCATGAGCCTCTTGCATATGATGGAGTGTGCCTGGCTGCAAGGGGTGATGGATAGCAGGGCAGCTAAAAATGGCCATCACCTTGACTCTGGCAGGACATTTGTAAAAGCACCCCATCAGCTCTCCTGCCTTCTCTCCCGTGCGCTGTCCCCGAGCCAGAGGCTTTCAACAGCGCTGAGAGAGCTCTCCTCGCTGAAGGTGTCTGGGCCTAACGTCCAGTCCCTGCTCAGGCTGAGTGCAGGCAGCACACAACCTGCTAGGGGGGGAGAGAGATCAGTGAGTCACAGAATCAACCAGGTTGGAAGACACCTCCAAGATCTTCATGCCCAACTGATCATCCAACCCTTGCTAATCAACCAGACCATGGCACCAAGTCCTGATGCTCCCACACTCGCTGCTCAGTCCACACACAGGGAGGTTAAACACTAGCAACAGGAAATTTCAGTTCCCCAGGGTGACCAAAGTGCTGGTAACATGCAAACATACACAGAGGCACAGGCACTACCACTGCCACTACTACTGCTGTTAATACTGCTTGTCATGGGTTTAGGTAGTTGACACTACTGTGTGCTGCTGCTACTGTTATTATCTACTACCAAGAGACATAGATCATGGAATCATAAGATTGGGAAAGACCTCTGAGACCTCATCAAGTCCAACCTTCTACCCATCACCTCCATGATCACTAAATGTGCCAAAGTGCCACATCTACTCTTTTTTTTTCAACACCTCCAGGGATGGGGACTCCACCACCTCCCTGGATGGCCTAAATGACCCTGTGCACCGCTCTAGAGCAGAGCACGAGCAGAACCCTGCCAAGGAGTAAGTTTGTCCTCTCTCAGGCCTGCAGTTCTCCACTGGGCAAGTGGGAATTGGAGCCTCAGACCTCCGACCTTAACTGCTGGGCTGTGGATCCTCTCTGGAGATGCCCCTCCAGTTACAACCTTTTGCAGTCTGCCCAAAGGGAGATGTTTGCTCACAAAATGTGTAAAGTCCCACGCAAAAGCACCTCCAGTTCCACACCTACACACAACTGTGCTTTGCAGTGCAGAAAGCCACCAAAGGTGCTCTTGAGTGCATTGTGGTACTGATACATTATGCAAACCCCATACAGGTGGAAGCAATGTGCCATTGCACACTTCTAGACCTGAATTAACAACACATACTCTAATGATTCAATAAAAGTAAAAGGAGAAATTGCAAGAGGGAAATGGACCTCCTGCTTGTGGGGTTTCCAGATGAAGCCCAAAACTTGAGTTGCTCTAAGCACAGCATTTGATGTCCCACTGAAATTGCCTCTGCCTATGGTGCTGGAAGTCACCTAAGGAAGACAAATACAAAGGCACCAAAATCAATGAGGCAGTTTCCTGCAAAGCTTTATGCATTAATCTCTATCACACAGAGAAATATACACCACTACAAGGGAAGGAAGTCACTTGTTCTCTAATAAAAGAGAAAACCCCTGGTAATAAGCAATTAATAAAGTTGTCATGATTAGTTATGCAACTATGAATCAATGTTCCTGTTAAAAATGACCACTTCCATGGCTTCACACATCTGTGATCTGGTGGCACTGCAAACGTCACCACCACCTTGCAGCCCACACAGCCTTGGCGGTTGTTTGATTAGCCACATGACTGGCAGGTTGGAAGGGGAGGTGGGCATCCCCAGCTGGGGCACACACACTCAGCTGAATGCAGAGTGGCTCCTCCTGCCCATCCTCTCTTTTCTGCCCTGAAAGTCTCTTGCCAGCCAGATAGCTCTGCCCAGCTCCCATTTGCAGCAGAAAGAGTTTGGACCTTTCCTTCCTGAGGAAGGAGAGAATTCCTCAGAAGCACAGTGCCCTGGTACCCAGACACAGCTCCTCCAGGCCAGCAGCAGCCACAGCAAGGTGCCACCATGCCTGCTTGCCACCTTGTTCACCAGCTGGTGGGAAAAGCCCCTGGGAGAGAAGACCCAGTGGCACTTGTGGTCCACCAGGCTCTTACACCCTGCAGTCCTTGTAGCTGTAATGGCCAAGCATGTGCCAGGCAACAACCCCAGACAGCAGAGACATCCCTCCGAGTCCTGGAGGAGGGACGGTTGCCCCATCGTACCTTTCATCTCCTCTGCCACCCCAAAAGTGGGCTGAGGAATGCTGGCATCACGTTAAGATGCCACCCTCACACCCAGCAGCTCCTCCGGGGGCTGTCAGGGGCTGATGTGCCTGAAGTGCATCCCTGAACGCCCGAGGCCAGGAGGCTTTGCTGGATTTCGATCTAATGGTCTGCTCTGGGGAACAAATAAATAAATAGAGAGACAAATCTCTGAAACAGAGGCCAAGTGAAGTGAGCGAGTTTGCTGCCGAGATGTTGCCTGCAGCCGCAGCTTTCCACATGGCTTGCTGCCATCTGCTGGGCACTGCTCCCGCCTGGCCTCCCGCCACGGCTGCGACCAGGTGGGGCAAGGAAACAAAGGGGTGCCTGGAGTCCAGGGGGCCCCTGATGAAGACCCTGTACCCAGTGCCAGTACAGACAGCAGGGGAAACCATCTCTGCGGGCCCCAGGAGCCCCCACATGCTCCTGACTGCAGCCTGGGACAGGGAACCAGGAGTGGTGGTTGGTTTTCATCAGCCCTTGGGAACAACCTGAAGAAAAGCCTGACCTTCACATTATCAGGAGAGGGGGAAAAAGGAGTGGAGAAGGAAAAGAGGCACAGCAGAAGAGAGCACTGCAACTGCAGCAGGCTCTGAGCACATTCTCCTTGGGGGCTTCCTTCTGGCTCACTTGCCAGGTTGGAGAGCTGCTCCAATGGGCAAAGCCACATCCTGGGATGAATCACCTGGCAGTGACTGAAGCACTTGGGTAAGGCTGAACTGAATCCCAGAGAAGGAGGCATCTAGGGACACCTGAAATGACACAACATGGTGCCCAGCTCGGTGGCATTATCCAGCTCCTGTCCTCAGTGCCCACAGGCAGGTGTTGTGGAGCCCTTCTGCCATCAGGACCATTTTGAGTGCTAAAGACACCCAGGACACTATCTGGGAGGTCTGGAGAAAGGAGAAGGGAGAGGGAAGGGAAAAGGCAACTAGATGTGATCTTAGAGGCTGGGTGTTTGTTCCTGACCTCAATTTTCCTAGCTAATTGCTCCATAAAGATGTGGCAATGAGCCTTCTGTCAGTGCTGCAGTTGCTGTCCTGTACCTCAGGGCTGAGAGAATTCCTCAGACAAACACAACAGCGCAGCCTGAAAGCTGCTGGAATTCAAGGGCTTCCCAAGTGCTATCAGAAGGCAGGCAGAAAGCAGCCCTTGTGTCTCACGGCGTGTGTGCACCAAACTCTTCACAAAGCATCCTTCCACTCTGTCCTAAACACAGTAATCAAGTTCCCTACTGTGAGACTTGAAGATCAAGTCCAGGGGCCAAATTCTGCTCTTATAGCTACATGTTCACCTGTGTAACTGACAGCAGAATTTGCCCTTAGGACTCTAAACTCGATCTGCTGCTGGATGGGCAGCTCTGCACTGATCAGAGCAGCGCAGTGATGTGCTCCTGTCAACCTGTGAATCAGAGGAATTGCTGCTCTCATACTGAGCAGGAAAAGAGCTCCTTGTAAATTGCTCCTGAAATCGCCTCGTGCCTCTCCCTGGCAAGGATGGGCAAAGCTGAACACAGAATTCAACAGAAACTTAAATAATGCTCAGATATCAGGGAGACAGATGCCAGGGAAATACAAGCTGGTTGATGATTAATTGAGTTTGCCTTTCACTTAGGACACACTATGATAAAAGGAGTTAGTGAGGGGAAAAGAGAGAAATTTAAATGAAAAAGTACATGAAGCATACATAAATATGTACGTGCTGCATACAAACAAAGCACATTTAGACCAGCTCCTGCAGCCTGCCTTACAGGGAGAGTGCACAGGAAGGGAAGTTACTGCTTTGGAAACAGCCTTCATCCTCTCCAACCAAAATGGGCTGATCCAGGCAGGGCAAAAACTTCCCTCGCCTCAGATCATGGCTGCAAGAGCTACAGAGCTGCCTGCTGGATGTGGCACAGGGAGCAGCTTTCTGCAGGGGAATCTGTTCCTCCAAGTTTACTGCTTGGCAGGAAATTAGCTATCACTGAGCATGGGCTGGCACAGTGTGTCTGGTGGAGAGGGAATGTGGGCACCTGGGGAGCCTGCTGAGTAAATCTGAGACGTGGGTACAGCACCCCCAGGCAACCTTCCCCTCTTGCAGTCACCATCTACTGCACCTTGTTAGCATGCAGGACATCTGCTAAGGAAGGAAACATGAAGACTCCCCTCTGATCAGGCAGCTTTCCTTGCTGAAACTTCTTTCCCTGGTCCCCAGCTCCTCTCCTTCCTGTTGCCTAGCTACTAGATCAGCCCATGGAGCCAGCAGCCACGGGAGAGGGGAGAGCTCTCAGCTGATGCCCTCACGCTGCCTGGGCAGTGTGGGTTGGCTGCAGTCATGCTCTCTGTGGATTTGGGGGTGGGGGGAGGCAAGCCCAAAGCATTTGAACTGCCAGATGAACCTAGAAGGGATCAAACTATCACCTGAAAGATGGAGGTGCTTATTTGACTGGAAACCCATAAGCAATTGCTGCTATCATGTCTTTCAGGGGAAGAGCTGGGCAAGAAGCCTTCCCTACAGGAGTTGGCCAGTGGATGTTCTTGCTGAATGCACTTGGTGAATGTGGGATCCTCAAAGCAGGGAGGGGAGGATCAGTGCCCGTGTGAATCAGTCAGGCCAATGCCTTAGTTACAAACTGCCTCTGTCCCCCCAGTGTCGGCCTGCCCAGGGAGGTGCTGGAGTCCCCATCCCTGGAGGTGTTCAAGAAAGGTGTGGCCGTGGCACCTGGGGTCGTGGGTTAGTGGCCATGGCTGTCTTAGGTTGATGGTTGGAGTCAATTATCTCAGAGGGCTTTTCCAGCCCAAAGAGTTCTCTGATTCTGTGCTGGACTCTGCAGAATCAGAGAGGAAAAGTCTCCTCAAAGCATCATCCTGACTGCATTTAGCAAATGGAACAAAGAAGAAATGCTAAGAGGCAAAGACTTCTGGTTTGATTCAGCCCACAGTTCTGTTCTCACTGCCACACAGCACCCCCCACACCTCCCCAAAACTGATTGCATCGATCAGCCCTGCTCCTGCCAAGGCAGAAAGAGCCATTTCTGCTCCCCAGTCACAATATTGACATCACGGCTCCAGCGAGGAGGAAAAGGGAAAAAGAACAATATTTAAAAATGCATTTATTGTCTTAGCTTCTCCTCCACTCATTTGCAATTTATCCTGTTCTCAAGGTCAGCTGTTTGATAAAACACTTGGAAGGATATTCCCTGGATGTATTTTTGAGGGGGGAAAAAAAAGAATCCGGTTTGTAAACAAACGAAATAAAAAGTGACAGAAGACGACATCAGACGTGCAACAATTGTGACAGATGAAGCTGACAAGGGCTGCCCACAGACATCAGAACATCTCCTTCCTTACCCCTTTTCCTCAGGAAAGATGCTCCTGGCTTTCCCTGGCCACCTCACAAGTTCCTTGCAGTGTCTTCATTGAATTTCTAAGACTAACCACAGTAACATTAATGGATTGGGAGCTGCCCGAGAGGTTACCATCAGCGTCTCGCATGCTTGGCATCATGTAGCTCCTCCTTAGTAGCAATCTTCTGAATTAAAGAGCCTCAAATTCTCTCTTTCTTCTACTGCTCCTCTCTGCACAGACCCTTATTCTGTTTCCCTCCTTAAAAATCCCAACCAAGCCAGCAACAACAAAAACCAGCCCTGAAATTCCCGTCAGTAGTCTGCAGGTTGAGGACTGGTAGCTGGGGCTCATCTCATCACAGCCTGAGAACTTCCCAGCACAACTGACTTTAATGACAAGCAGGCCACAGCAGGGCAGGGACAAGAGGGACCCTGTCAAAGGAAGAAGGGCTAGCAGATTTTTCCTCTTTTCCAGCACCTTACACTTGCCCCAACAGGCCCTGGAAAAGTCTTATCCAGGTGTTTGATCCTGACAGTTGAAATCACCTCAGGAATCACCTTCTTCCAACCCTCAGACCTACATCTCTGGAGCCTGTTTACATTTCTTGTGTACTTGGAACTGCTAGGATAAGACCCAGAAAGCTGTGAACATTTCTTCCCTCTGTGATAGACAGGAACAGAGCCTTCTGCAGCCAGCAGTGGATGGAAAGTAAATAGGTTCATGAGCTGTGGGAACACCAGCGGTGCTGCAGGCAGGGCAGCAGGCAACGTAAAATAAATACAGCTAAGGAGTGTGAAAAACAGATTTACTTTTGCTCCTGTAAGCTCTGAGCTATCCAAGGAGGTTGGGAAGGAGATCTTGGTTCAGAAGGGCACAAAGCAGCCGACCTGCAGGCAGCACAGATGAAGAAAAGGGAAACTGGCTTTCAGAAGATGCAAGGCAGAGGAGGAATAATCATGGAGAGCATGATCCCCCAAGGATCAGGAACGGACAAAAGGCAGCTGCCCTGGTTGCAAGCACCCAGAGAAGCATCACTTCCACACCCACAGGGAATTTCTCCTACCAGCTCCTCAGTACTCAGCAGCAAATCCCAAACAACAACCAGAGTGACTATGAAAGGAACAGGCTGGAGAGGGACCTGTGGCAGACTGTGGAGCTTTGTTTCCCTCAGCTTGCGCCTCGGCTGTGCCCTTGCTGCAGGGGCCACAGTCTCCAATGCCTCGAGCAGGGCAGTGCAGTACAGAGGATTTCTGCTATGTGTGAGGAGTTTGCTGTGGGTTGGGTTTGTTGGTTTGGGTTTTTTTTTAATGAATAGTGCCTGGAAGGCACAGGAGAACCAACTACTGCTTTAAATCAATATTGTGTCTTGTAAAACATGTACCAGCACTAGAAAATAACACATAATCTGAGCAGGACCTGGCCACGATGCATTCCTATCTCTGTGGAATGCTGCAGAATGGAAAATGTTGACTTCTTGCTCCTTTCCATTTAAACCCTGCTTTCTTCTGCTCAAAGAAATCACAGAATGGGAGGGGTTGGAAGGGACCTCTGGAGATCATCCACTCCAGCCCCCTGCCAAGGCAGGGGCACCTAGAGAATGTCACACGGGAACACATCCAGGTGAGTTAGGAATGTCTCCAGAGATGAAGACTCCAGGACTTCTTTGGGCAGCCTGCTCCAGGGCTCCATCACCTTTAAGTTAAAGAAGTTCCTCCTCATGTTTAGATGGAACTTCTGGGCTTCAAGTTCCTTGGCTGGAGGAATTAAGGTGCTGGTGTGTAACTAATCAAAGGCTGTTCAGCTAGAGACCCCAACAGGGAACAAACCCCTGGCCAGAGCCCTCACCCCCAGTGTGGACTGTGAGCCAGAGGGACTTGGTTTGGCCTCTCTTACATCCTGAGTCAGCAGGACTGTTAGACCATGAGCTACTCTGAGACCTCCCTCTTGTCTGATGGGACATTCTAGGTTGCACCCAGAAACCTTTCATGAACAAATCTGTGCGAAACTGGTACAGAGCAGCAGTCCTGGCAGTCTGCTTCTTCCTTGGCAACACCTCTTTGACCAAAGCACTCCTTATACAGCACAGCTACGTGTCCTGGAATCATAGGATGGGTTGGGTTGGAAGGCACCTCAAAGATCAGCCAGTTCCCACCCCCTGCCACGGACAGGGGCACCTCCCACCAGCCCAGGCGGCTCAAGGTCTGAGCCAGCCTGGCCTTGAACACCTCCAGGGAGGAGGCATCCACAGCCTCCCTGGGCAACCTGTGCCAGTGTCTCCTCACCCTCACTGCCAAGAATTCCTTTCTTTCCCACAGAGAAATGTGGTTCACCCAACGGGTATCTCGGAGCTTCTCTGCTCCCCTGGTGGCTGTGCTGCTGCCAGCGCCGTGTCAGTGCTGCAGCTATGAATCAGTGCAAGCCATTCACAAGTTCTATATTTAAAAGTCTCCGGATGTAGCAGCTCCTGCAGCCTCGTCAGATGTTGGGAGGAGGGTAGGCGTGAAGGGAGGAGAGGGGAAGGGAGTGTTCCTCTGCCACCCGTTTGTTTTGACATCTCCCTGCACCGAGGGGGCTGCAGCCCGCCCGGCGGCTCGCAGGGAGCTGCCTGCTGCCAAGCAGGGACCATGACTCTGCAGGCAGCGCCGGGAGCCCTGCCGGGGCTCAGCTCCAGCGCGGAGCAAGCTCCTCTTTCATTTGGGAGCTGCAGTCAGCCCAGATCCCCTGTCAGACGTTGTGCTTTACATGTGTAGCCCTCTGCCTTACAAGCAATTGAGTGGCGCTTTTTTGGGGGGCCTTTTTTCCGGTTTGGGGTTTTTTTCCTTTCCCTCTCCCACCCCCCCCGCCCCTTTTTCCTCTCTCCCCCCCACCCCCCTCAGCTACTTTGCCCAATTATGTAAGACTGTCACAAGTGTGTAGGGATGGGGAGAAAGAGCTGTTCTGGTGAGACAGCTGACAACAGGAGCCGCTCCAGCTCCCGGCTCGGCACAGAGCCCGGCTGTTATCTTCCCAGTTCACACCACTTGAAGACAACAAAAGCCTGGCAGTGGGGAAGGGGAAGAACTGGCAAAGGTGGAGGTAAGAGAACAGCAAACTCTCGGGGCTATCACCCTCCATGCCCTCCTGCTTTTGGTGATCCTGCTCTGGCAGGGGGGGGTTGCACTCAGTCATCCTCAGAGGTCCCTTCCAGCCCCTACCACCCTGTGATTCTATGATCCCAGGGCAGGGACACAAGGTGAGGGTGTTGTGCAGATCTCCTCCCTTCCTGCCTGCATTCTCTGCATCCACACTGCAGCAGCCACTGCCCTGTCCTGGAGGCATCTGCCCTCTGAGACTCGGCTCTGCTGTGCTTGTGCCATTATCACAGCCCTGGTGTCTCCCAGACGTGATTGAGGCCTGACTCATAAATAAGAGCTACGATAAATTTTAGCCACTGCCTTGTTTAATCCCCTCTTGCCCACACAGCAAGGAAACTGACTGGAATTTATTGCCTTGCCTATTCTCCCTGATTTATTCAGTCAGGAGCCTGCTTGCATTTCCCCCTCTTTGACATTACTTTATATCTTGTAACATAATATATTTTCATTATATTTTAATACACCATGTGGTAAGTGCAACCACACAGCGAAATTTGGGGATCTTTCTGCTTGTGCTGTTATTTCTGATGTACAATATTATCTCCTGGATGATGAAGACCTGACTGATAAACAACAGCTTAGGTCAGTGCCTTATTTATTTCCCCCAACAGTGTGGCCAAGCAGCTAACAGCTGGGTAATTTATTGGCCATTGGTTTCAGGATGGCAGGATCTATGCTCCTGCACAGGAATGCAAGGCTCATTTGTTGACCTGAGCTGTTAGCAACGGTAGAAATCTGCATTTAGACACCAAGAAACTTGTGCTGACTCAATTCTGAAAGTGCAGCCCCTTAATTCTGATGAGTATGAAAAGTCTGAGTCGTCTTCTGCACAGGCAGGCAGAGTCAGAGACTTTCTGAACAAATCCAGAAGAACAGCTACCCTGGAGGATGAGGTTACCACATGCAGTGCCACTGGCTTAGCAAGTCTTTGACTGGGGTAGGGGCACATAGAATGGCCAAAATTCCCAGAGTGTATTCCCAGGGGGACCTATGGAAAGGGGCAACTTCCATGCTGCTTGTGGGTTTATCTTCCCACCCACCGCCTGTCAGCAAACTGAAAAGAAACCTCAATGCAGGAGGTGTCATGAAGTAAAGCTACCCACGGGTTAGATCCTGCTGCTGTTCCTCACACCAGGTAAAGCCTCTTGCCTGGATTTTGCTAATATTTGTGGATCTAATTAACTTAAGCATACAATAAGTCACTCCAAAGTCAGTGCTTAATCAGTCTGAGAGACTCACAAAGGAAATGGGTGTTTATGAAACCCATTATAAATAGCCTTATTTGTGTGCAGGCGTCCAGAGTGAAATATTTGGGTTGTACATTTTGTCTACCCTAAGAAATGGAGAAGCATCTTGGCTGCCTGTGCCTTTCACTGAACATGGGGCGTGAAGGCAAAACCAGCTGCTGAAGGGCCTGGGAGCTTAGCAAGCCACTCCTCAGACACTCTGTTGAAGAGGAGCAAACCAGGCTGAAAGCATTGCCCAGTGTAGTTTAAAAGCCAGCCTGCACTGGCAGCAGCATTGTTTGCTCTGGATGAACTCTTTGCACTCCAATTCCATTTTATTTGAAAGCATTTAGACCAGCGAGTTCTATCAGCAAATCATTTACCGTAAGGAGCCTTGGCATTAGACTGAGACAGTCTTGATAAACCTGGGCAGGGGGTTCGTGGCCACACCATTCAGTTTAAAACTCCAATTATGTATGAGATTGAAATAAATAAAGCTCTGAACCACCTGAGAACTGAACAGCTCTATACATGTGCTCAGCACTGGGCAAGGGACTCTCAGAAAGTTTCTCAAGATAGACCCCAGCCTACCTCACCCAGCCATGAGCACTTTGTGGTGCTCTAGGGAGATTCTGAGACTTGCAACCATATTTTCATGGTCACTGTCCTGCAAAGCACTGATTTAGGCAGGAGGCCCGAAGGGGGCTGTAATGACGATGCCCTTCAGCTTTCAACTCATCTTGCAGTGCAGGGCACAGGCACCGCTAAGCAGGTGCTGCAGCATTTGCTGGATGTAAGCTTTTGGGGTTTTGCTCTGCAGGCTGAGTGAAGGAGGAACATTAAAGCTGCAGATGGAGTTTCCTGGTACTTCACCTCTCTTCTGAACTGCTCTAACCTGTGCCAACCCACAGGGCACAGAAGCAATGCACTCAGGAAGTGCTAACCAGTTTTCCAGAGACCAGCCTCTGACTCCAGGTGTTGGATTCTCATTTCTGATCCTTTTGATGACAAATCAGCTCCCTTTTCACACAGCAGCTTCTCTCCAACTTTAGATAAATATTGCCAGTGTATTCATGTTAGAAACCAGAACGTGGCCACTTACACCTTTAAATATGGTCATCTGGGGAGAGGTTGCAGGTTACAGCCACTGCAGAGCTGCCTTAGTCTTCTTACACTGCATGCTTCACAGTTCCTGCTGCTGTTCTGGATTGCTGAGAGCCTTCCCCGGGGTTACTGCTTTCTGGTTTCATCCTGGGCAATAGCAACTACTGATATTAGTTTATCAGCCCTAAATAGCTAATGAACAGTTAGTTCAGGAGTCTGAGGTGAAAACGGACAACTGCAGCAAGGTAGCTGTAAGAAGAGCAGGGCTCTTGATACTCGGTCTTGAGAGCAAACTAAGACTTGGAAAGTTGAGATTTACTGACTTTTAATGAAGAATCTCTTGAGCTTTACCTGAGAGCTTTATATTCCAAGGACCACATTTGCTATTTGTTTTCCCCTCCAGGTTCAGCCTGTGTTGGGTTGGTGACTTGAAAGGAAGAGTTTGATACCCCCTGTGCTCTGATGTTCACTTCTAAGCTAATTGAGAGGCTATTTTATTTCAGAGCAGCTCATTAAAGGGCACTGCTCGCTGTGAATGCAGGTGATGGATGGTGTGTGCATTGCCTGGCAGTGCTGGGCTGATGGACATTCACTATCAGCATACACAGGACACCACTCTTGGGGAGGTTCTGGGGAGGATCAGACACACAGGTAAGCAATGAAGCAGAGCAAAAAAAGCCATCAGGTATTATGACAGCCACAGCAGAAGAGGAGAGCTCTGGGGCAGTTCCAGTGTGGTGCATTTGACAGGAGAGTCCTCACAGTGGGAAATTCCCTTTCCAAAGCACCCCAGAACCTGGACTGTAAGCAGAGTAGGAACACTGCCCTAGGCTTCATCTTTTTGACCTTGCTGTCTTTGAGTCAAAATCTGAAGCTTTATCATACTTACAACACAAAATTCACTTTAACTTCTCAGCTGCGCCTATCCATAGAGGGGAATTTGGGTTGGGTTTTTGCAGAAGCTGTTTGTGTAAGGAGGCTGACCTGAGCCTGTACTGGCCAAGGCAGGCAGAGGACTCGCTCTCATGAGCCCGTCTGCAATTCCTGCCACCAGTCCAATCAGCACACCACAGCAGCACGCTGCCTGGAGAGCAGGTTTGCTGCATTTAAAATGTACAGAACTCCTCGAGCAAAAGCAGCAGAGCTCCTGCATCGTTTATCCAGGCTCAGCTCTGGTCTCCATGAGAGAGGGAGACACAGCAGAGTAGCCTTTGCTGTAGACATGGATCCACCTGAGAGCCACACTGAGAGCAGCATGGGAAGTGCATCCATTTTCTTGATAAATTAAGCAAGGAAAGCAAACCAAACACCAGACATTCACCTTACATTTGCTGGATGGATTTTATTTGCAGTGTAGATATGGCTAAAATATTACTACTGAGTGTTGGCCAAGCAATTTGTGAGCCTATAAACTTTGATTGATGGATGCTGGTAAGAAGGGACCTGAAGATGATGTACTGAGTGACTCATGATAGTTTACGATGATGTTTAAAGCCTTAACAGTACTGCTTGTTTCTGTGTAAGAGCTGATTTTATTACCTGGACCAAAGGACACTGACATTTTGGTTCCATAAAACATATCCATCAGAACAGGTTTACATCCAGAATACGAAAAGCAACAGTTAGACCTCTGCACAAACACTGCTGAGCTGAGGTGACTGCTCCTGAGGAACACCGTGGGATGGTGGTGACGTGGAGAAATGGGAAGGAGATCTCAAGGGCTGCTGAGCCCTCATCAGCAGACCCAGATCATGCAGTCTGCAGAGGTTCTGCTGGCACTGGGAAATCGTGGGAGTGACTGGAGATCACATTTTGTTTGAGTACTGGTTCAAGGCTGGAGGTTAGGGAAACCGCTCTTTGTCATGAGGAACTCCTCAAGCAGAATGAGGACTATTTTAAACAACATATTGCACTCTGAACCTCTTTGTTAGAGAGGTAAAATGCTGGGGATCATCTTCCCACACACCTTCAGGCTTAAACTTAGCATTTTTCCAAGTTTTCTTTCATGTGTAAAAACGAGGGAACAAAAGATTTCTGTCAAACACAGGCTGGTGACTTGAGCAAGTGACACAGCAAGGAACGGACACCAGGCTGTGTGCTGTACAGGGCTCATGTTCCAAGCAGCTCCATGCTGAGGAGAAATCAGTAACCAAAAGGCGAAGCATCTGCCCTTGCACAAGTTCTCTCCCCAGATTAGGAAATCTATAATGCTCCCTTCCCTGGCAGGAGCATCACAGGCAAAACAGTCTCTGTTTAGAGGCACATATTTCCAAAAAGAAGGGAAAACATAAAAAATCTATGAAATTCCTCTAGAATTCTGTCAGAAGCTGTTCAGAGCTGAACTGCAGCAGCCCACGACACCAAAGCTGTGTGCAGTGCTCAGGAAGGCACTGCAGTTTCTGCAGCTCTGCTCACAGGCAGGTGTGGTGGGTTGCAATCTCTTAGCAAAAAAAGAAGAAAAAGGAAGTTGCTTTCCTTGCCTGACACCTCCCCAGCACAGCCCGGTGCCAGAGCAGCCCTGAACAGCGATGCTGACAGCTCTGGGGGCAGATTGTACACAAACATGTGTGCCTGGACCTGTGTGCTCTGGGAGGGCTGTGATTGAGTTTCCAATTCCACCAGCGCTGTCCCATCGTTCCCACGAGGCCCACTGGTCACTCAGGGCTGCATTTTGGGGGGGATTGGTCCGTTTCTGCAACATCTTGCTGCTTTAGAAATGCCAATAGCATCCTGCTCTGTGTGAGGCGCCCGCAGCTCCTGCTGCCTCCTGCTTTTAATGCTGGCCAGAGCTTGCTTGTTTTGCTATCACTTGTGCTCAGTGGGCAGCCTAATCAGGCTGGCTGATGGCTCCCCTGATTCCCATAGCTCCCACTGTGCTCAAGGTTGCAGTATATTAGTTTCAACACAAATATGAACTTAAAAGTATACACAAAGTATTTATTTGGATAACATATGCAGGGGAATTCACAGCTCCCCTCAGACAACTTCATGGCACTAATGTGAAACACTGAAACAGGCGAAGGGATGTCTGGGACATGCAGATGGCCTCTGACCAATTCTTTGTTGTTGAAAAAAAAAAACCAGAGAGAATTTTTTTCTAAACTAAAGGTGGGAATGTTTCCCAACCTGTGCTGATGAGTGTGTTTATTACAGTGAGCTCCCCAGATTAAAGCTAGCCCTTCCTTGTCCAAGCAGCACTTCAAGCGGGCACAGCTCTACCTATTTAGGTCGTGAAATACAGATTCTAAATTGGCTTCCAAGTTGCTGACCTTTGGCAACCTGTCCTCCCCGGAGCCAGGCAGTGTCCCTTTGCCTTCCACAAATGAAAAATAAACAGAAGAGAAGCGAGGAGGTGAGGTGGGGCTGTGATTTCTGAGCTAAAGCATCACGATGAGCAGTGACAAACAGCAGCGCATGCCACAGCCACACGTTGTTTGGCGGCGTCAGGCGGTGCTGATACCTGAAAGATCTCTAACAGGAGCCTTTCACAAGGCAGAGCTGGCTGCAGCATGAGCCTGGGGATGTTTGGGGAGATCCAAATGTCCTTACAAGCAGCCCAGCCAATGATAACAAATGCAGTGCAGCTCAGCACACGCAGCCACAACCCTACCCTGTATCTCACTGCTTTTCTTTTACACTCCCCCTTGTGCTGTCAAGTTTATTGAGCATTAAGAAACCTTCTGATTGCCTTCTCATTAACCTGCTCCACCTCACAGCTGCTGGCAGGGAAGCCACACTGTAATTTTGTAGGGGTCTCTCCACCTTTCCAGCCAAATGGATTTTATGGTAGCCAAAGTGTATGGAGCTTGTCCCCAAACCACATTCCACTGAGTGGATCCCTGATGAACTGGATTCTGATCTCTCTGCTGATCAATTCCTTTTCCAGGATATCATCAGGATATTTTCTAGGAGCAGAATTCAGTTCTCCTTGCTCCTGGAGCACTGAAGTCATGGCAATGTGTCTGGAAACAGGGGCTGTGTGTTTAGTGGAAATGCCTTTGGTACTAAAAAGGAGAAGGAATAGAGAAGGGAATGCAGGCAGATTACCAGAGCGCCATGGAATACAGCTCTGAAGGAAATTTTGCTGGGATTTCTCAACCAGTGCCTAGCAAAGCTGTTCTGCTGCAGCTCTGGCTGCAACACCTCCTAACTTCATGCACAAATGCAGTATGAGAATGGTGTTAGCGTAGCAGGAGCTGCAAAGTGGCATGCTGCATTTTATGTGCATGGCAGCAAACACCTCAGCTGCAAGCCACCTGAATTCCTTTTCCAGAATTTCTTCTCTTTGCTCCCCTTCCCATTCCTTCTTTGTTTCTGCTCCTTTTTCCCTGTAGCCAAATAATTCTTCCCCAGTGGAGTTCAGCAGGAACTGAGAGCTCCAACTTGCATTGAATTAAAACCAGGGGTCTGGTTTGTACACTAACAGTGCATAAAAAAATGAACCTGCACTCCAGACCTTGTCTGCATGCAATAAGGATGCCCTCATTACCGTGATGAAATCTTCTGTATCTGATCAAGATAAATTCCAATATCCCTGTGATAAATTCCCTCTCCCCTAGAAAAGAATACGAAAGGCTTGATCTCTCTATTGGCATTTATCTTCTCTGATGTGGAGGGATAAGTCAAGTGCAATAGTCACCAGTGACTTATTATTTCTCTGCTCACAGGTGAAGATGGATGTCAGAAAGGAGATAAGCCACGGTCTGCATACATTATTATCCATGGAGCACTAGGAGGAAGGGGGTACCAAACACACTGGGAACATTTGCTTTTCTCTTTCTACTCTATTTTTTCTTCTCTCAACTCAGACTGTAGTTAACAAGAACCAGAAGATGCTGTAAGTTCCTGTTGCAGTGAAAAGCTACAAAGGCTTGAACATCCCCTTGGGCACTGCAGCCCCTCAGCACTGAGCCAGACACAGCCTCTGCTTCTGTTTGTGAGCTGGGTGACTGCAGGGGGCTGAAATTTATCAGCTTGGTCCACTGAAGATTTCTCTTCTGCTCTTTGGCACCTGACTTTCCATGACTCAGTTCTCCAGCTAGGAAACTTGTATTCAGAGCTCTTGCCATGAGGTCAAACAGCCTCATACTAGAAGACATCCACCTGCCTTGGGAAGACATCTGATATTTGACTAACATTTAAAAGTCTATCTAGAGATAAAAAAGAGCTACTCCTAAGCAAGCCTCTAGTGGCTCAGAAGAGAGCCCTGTTTGGTTTCTTCCTGAAGTGGCTAATTGGAGAAGCCTAGGAGAGAGCAGGAGGAAAGATCTCTCGCCATGAAAAACTGTGCTGGATGTTACTGAGGATCCCAAACTGATGTTCACCCTGCAGCCCTCCCAGTCTCTGCTGCAAGCTCCTGCAATCAACAGTCAGGAGGTGGGAAGGAGGGAGGGCTTGGCTGCCCACACACCAGGGACCAGCGGTCCAGTTCCGATGTGGCCTAGCTGTGTCCCTGCACTCAGGCCACAGAGGAGTAAGAAAGCTGAAATTGCAAACAGAGGTAGGGTGTTGAGACAAAATCCTGCAGCAGAAAAGCCACAGGGAGGCTCTACAGGTCTGCAGAGGTCACCTCCTGCCCAGGGCTGTGGGCAGCTGGAGCTGCTGCTCTCGGTGCTGTGTCACAAGTCACCACTCGCCCAGGTTAACCACCGGTGACAGCTCTGCTCTAGTAACTAAACCAAACCAAATTTCAGAAGCAAAACTAAACCTCTTGACTGCTCAGATGAGCTACACGTGTCCTGAACCACGGAGTGACATATTCAATCTTCTCACCAGCCTGATAGCCTGACACTTGCAATACAGACTAGCACAAGGTGTTGTGCTGTACGTGAGCTGTAATGCACCTGGCTCGCAGGGGGATTGCCACACCACGGCAGGCTTGCTTTCCTGGCTTTAAAGCAACAAAACATTTGAGATCTGTGCCATACTGATGAAAACTCCACAAGATTTCATCTAATCAGCAAATAATCCCTTCAGCCTGCCACGACTGGGGAGAAGTCTCAACCTACAGATCTGTAACAACACATCCTTAGCTTGTCAGGGAAGATTGAGCTGGAGACATTCATTTAAACTGCTCACGGGAGCCTTGGCTCATTAACTCGGGGCGATGGCTATGGATTAATAAATAAGATAGAACCCTCCAAATACAGACTGCAAAGATTTATCCAAAGTTTATAGCGAAGGAGAAGGAAAATGTGGCACATCCTGGGCTTTGTGTACTTAGAGAGCACTTAGAAAGCATCCTGGAGCGCCAACAGCACTCTCCAACAGCAAAACAAACACAGGATAACCCAGTCCACCCCCCTCTGGTCCTCACCAAGTTTCACATCTTTACACACTCTTTACACCACACCAGAAGATGTCCTGAAAAGAGCACCTACACAGGGACACTCCTTGTGTCAAAAGCAATGACCTGAAGCTTCTCTTAGTGTAAGACATTTTGCATCCGTGCAGTGTGCCACAAGTGCTAAAGCCACTTCCATCTTCCTCTCTTCATTTGCATTTTAATTTCTATTCCCTCTTCTCTCTGCCTTCCACTTGTTTTGTCCCTTGCTCTGTGCTCATTTGCAGACCTGCATTTGCCTTGGCCACTCTGATAGCCACGGAGGTCTGTTTGCGGTCCCCCGGAAACAGCACTCTGCAGATGGAACTGGCCACTGTCTCCGAGTCACAAGGAGCCAGGGCTCCCCTAACGGCTCCTCTTGCTAATCCTTCCATCCTGCTCTGCTCCTGAGCCCTTGCTCAGAGCATTGTCTGCTGGGAAAGTGATGCAAAGTGTAAGGTAGCAGTTGTGAGTGTCTGTGTGTCTCTGTGTCTCTGTTTCTGTGTGTCTGTGTGTCTGTTTCTGTGTGTCTCTGTGTCTCTGTGTCTGTGTTTCTGTCTCTGTGTGTCTATGTGTGTCTGTGTCTGTCTGTGTCTGTGTGTCTGTGTCTCTGTTTCTGTGTGTCTGTGTGTCTGTGTGTCTCTGTGTCTCTGTTTCTGTGTGTCTGTGTGTCTGTTTCTGTGTGTCTCCGTGTCTCTGTGTCTGTGTTTCTGTCTCTGTGTGTCTATGTGTGTCTGTGTCTGTCTGTGTCTGTGTGTCTGTGTCTCTGTGTCTGTGTGTCTCCGTGTCTGTGTGCCTCTGTGTGCCTGTGTGTGTTCCCTCCCTGTGCCTGTAAAACTCAACCCACCCTGCCAAGGTGACAATCCAAAACGGTAATCAAAACCACTTCCTGCACTGCATCTTGTAAGCGCCGCGGGCGAGTTTGAAAGGAGATGCTAACAAATCCCAAAGAATAGCAGGTAGTAAATATTTGATACAGCCAGAAACATATACAAGAGACATCAAACTGGTGTTGCCTATCTCTGTAATTTCTATACCATAGGTAAACAGCCATATTTCAATAAAGCAGCCCTAGATGGGTGTTTGGAAGCCTCCATAAAGCTCTGTTTACATTGCAGGACCAGCTCTGTTGTTTCCCCACGCAGCTACAGAAAGGGATTGTGCTGGGGAGCATTATCTCCCGTTGACACACCACCAAAAAGCTTTCCAAGGGTGCCTCCCGAGCCTTTTGCATCTTTGCAAGCATTTGCTTTAAAGCAATCTTACATTCATCCTACAGCCTGCTTTAAAAATGGTAAGGCTGCTGATTTACCAAACAGTTTACACTGGTGCCCACAGTCTGCATGTTAAAATTACCCAGGCCTTGGGTATTAAAATTCAGTTCATTTTTCCAGTGTCCTTCGCAGAGAGCATTGAGAAGGCTGCATAGAAAGAAGGGAACTTCTGAGAAAAAGGGAAGGCAGAGCATAAACTGAGGTTACTTTGCTTGAGAGAGTAAGATAAATATGGCAAGGCAGCACAAAGAGTGACCTTGCCCTCCGTCTGCACAGTCAAAGAGAGGAGAAAAGGAAGGGGCTTGAAAAAGACTTGGTCACAGAGCAGGCTGATGGCAAACAAAGGTAAGAGAATGGTGTGCTTAGAAAAAGCAGGTGAGGGAATGTGTGGCTGGCTTCCCATCTGTCAGCTAAGCCTTGTTAATTTCTTCTCTCTGCTCAGCTCAGAGTAAAGGTAAGAGAAACTGACCTAGCTGCTGGGAAGTTAGTTGGGGGTAACATTGAAGTAGTTCAATTGTTTGGGGTGAGGAGCTACCAGGAGAGTAATCTCCAAATAACTTGAGGCTGCTGCACTGTGGAAATCTTCACCTCAGCTATTTCTTCCTGAGGGATGGAGAGAAACAGGCACTTGGGGACATGATTCATCTAATGTATGTTAGATGTCTGCTACAGAACGCAGCCCAAGAGTGACAAATTTTGGGGGCTGCCCACAGAGAAAGTGAGGATGACTACTTCAGCTGGAGTCATTTACCCTGGCTCAGACAGTTCCCCTAAGGAGCAGCAGATGTGAGGTTCCTGGTTACGCTGTACTAACTTAATCAGGAGCTGAGAGCCTGCAATTAACAGCCAGGGGTGGAGTCCTGCTAGGACAGAAGATGCTCCTTGCAAACAGAATCAGCTCCCTGCGTTTAAAGGACACAACAAAGAAGGGAGGCAAAAGAAAGGCACAGAGATGAGTGGCCCAAGGTCACCCAAAAGGTGAGAGACTGTATCTGGGTCAGTGATTTGTCCTTGGACTGCACTGCTGCTAAATGAAAGGAGAGAAACAGCATGAGGTAGGAAGAATTTTGGCCAACTCTCCTCCACACTCTAAGGAAAGATAAGTGCAGGCTTTACAGAGTATGTAGGGGTGAAAAAGAGTTGCCAATATTATCTGAGCAACTGCTGCCCTTAATGTGCAGTGCCAAGTGACCCTGACATGCCCTGCTCACGACAGTGCAGATTAAATATCTCTATTAGGGCTTTCAAAGCCATGAGGCTCCAAAGCAGAAGCTCTTCAGGACAGTGACTTTGCTCATTTACAGCACCCAGGACAGCAAACACAGAGCTATCAGAACTAAAGTGCCAGGTGTGGTGAACTGGCAGCCACTGAGGAGCCTAAGCAACTGTTTTGGAGTATCCAGGGTTGGGACATTTTGAGAACTGCAACCAGCACACCTCTGTTCTGCCTACTGAACATCCCTGGGATGTGGATGAAGATTTCCAGACTGGCAGGTGCCCACTTTGGTGTAGCTGACTCCAGGCCTTTTAAGATCTTTTTTTGGCAGCCTGGTTTCCTGTTGCTGAGCACAGCCTGTGGAGCAGAGCTGTGATATCTTCTCGCTAGTGCAAGGTTTGGGAGGGAAGGCAACTGCATTCTGCAGGAGCTGGAGCTTTCAGGGATTCTTCACACTTTGAATCTGATAGAGTGCAATGTAATAGACAAGCCTGAAGGGATTCTCAGCTATGGATCCCTGTAACAAAGTCTGCATTTAAGGAGAAAATGCACCAGCTGAGATGATAAAACAAAATGTTTCCAGTGGCTGCTATCTGCAGGACAGAAGAGCCTGATCTGAAGGGAGAAGCTGAAGAGGGATGTCATCCCTAGCTTAGGGAGACAGCAGACTTCATCAGCTCCTAAGGATGCTGCCTTCCACATCTCAGCATCACAGCTGGCTCTCACTTCAGAAGCCTGCCCCAAACCTGAGGGAACACAGCAACAGTGCTGATTGCATCTCACAGAACACATCGCCACAGGCCCAGCCAATGGCACCAGTTTGCTCATGGGCTTAGCACCAGAAACACAGAGGATGGCAAGACTCAGCATTGAGAGAGACCTCAGCAGGTCAGGGAGCAGAGCAGGTCAGAGAAAGGATGCCCTCTGAGCTGTCAGAGAAACAGATCTATAGAACCTTGAGAACAGAACCTGTAGAAAGAGGCACAGCTGTCTCTAAGGACCCACTGGATACAGAGGTCTGCAGAGAACGGCTCAGATTTGGCCACAGAAGAGGCCATACTCAAAATTCTGTATCAACATTACAAAGGGTTGGACAGAAGGGAATTTGGTCAAACCTGGCACTGCAGACTTGGGGTTTCTTTTAAAGAGACTTTCCAGAACAGGCTTCCTGCGAAAGCCAAGCAGTGCCCAGTGAAAGCCACTCCCATGGCAACGTTTGCCAGCATCTCCATGACATTGGAGGTTATTATATCATTCAATAGCTGACACTGAGCAATTAATAACTCCTTGGTGTAGTTCTGATCAGACCGAGGTGGCCAGAGGCTGTGGAGTGGAGGGACACATTGGGACAAAAGGAGGAAGAGGAGTCCTCCAAACCCCCTTCCTGGCAGTGGTCCTGATGGCAGAAGAGAATGATCCAGAAGAAAATGTTTCATTTGTTTTTCTTTCCTGCAGTGCCATCCTGCTCCCTTGGGATCAGACTGAAAATGGGAATGCTCTGTGTGGCTTCTCAGAGGGCTTGAACATTTCTCTGTAGGTCTTGTATCAGAGTGGTGCCTTGTGCTGCTGTGTCAGCTGTTGGCACAGATTGCACCTGCAGTCCGAGAGGGTGAAGCGTGGCAGGCAGCGAAGCAGCATTTTAATTAACAAACAAAACAAATCAAAGAGAACAGGCTTGTGAAATATGTCCTGATGTGTCCTGCTCAACAGGACACCACAGAGGGGGATTAAACCTGCCTGCACACCTCCTTTCTCTCCAGTTCCTTCTGCTGAAGAAACAAACCCAGCCTCACACGGCTGACCTGGCTGCTGAAGAAAGGAAGAGAGAGAAACACTCCCATTTTGTTGTCATTGTAACCACTGAGGCTACAGCTTGACCCAAACATCTCAGTGGTTACCCAGGGATGCAAAGTGAAAGCTGCCAGAGAGAGGCAACCATGCTGGAGGGGTTTTGCTTCGATTGCTCTGCTGAGATGCTCTCCTGTAACAAAACCAAGCACACACACGTGCACAAACAGAACTCAGGAGTCAAACTAATATGAAACACTTCCCTGCAGTTGTAAGGACTTGACCAAGACCCTCATCCTTTCAAGTGTGTTAGATTTCAGGAGCAGAAAGGACCTTTAGTTTGTGTAGCCTGAGTCTTCTCCAGAGCAGAAGCCACAGGCTTTCAAGCAGTTGCTTCTGCGTTGACCCTTGGTTTTGCCTTTCAGAGCAAACAATAAGATTGGCTCCTCAGGCAAAAAGAAGAAAGAGTGAAATGTAGATCGTGGAGTTAATGATGTTTGATGTGCCACATCTTCCTCCTTGCTCAACATTAACTCCTTTATACCTTCTGACATGCAACAGGGGCAGAGAAAACCTGGTACAGGCACTTTTCTGCAAGCCTTCAGAGGGATTAGGACAGGGACACTCTGCTGATCTCTCCTCTACCTGGTTTGGGGCTTGTCTACTGATTTCCTTATTTCTTCCCCACCACTGTGATGAAGTTCTTTGCCACCCAGCCATGCTGTCCCAGTTTCTCAGGCTATTGCATGACAATCTGTTGGATTGAGAGGAGCTGTCCTGCTTTCTAAAGGGGTCTGTGTCACCTAGGGATGAGTGTAACGTGGTGAACATCATCCCAGCACCCTCCGGGGCTTCTGTGTGCTCTTTGTTGCTGAGCTTTGAGCAGCCTGGGCTGTTGGGAGCTGTCCCTGCCTTTTCATGTGATCCACACTGAGGCTGAGTTAAGTTTGAAAGGTCTCACAAGACGCAGTTCAGGTCCTTGAAGTTCAGCTGTTTATTCCATCTTGGGCTCAGTATGTGGCATGGTCTGGACCTAAGGGTGGACAGCCAGCAGAAGCGAGAGCTGTGTGAGGAAAGTCCAGAAACCAAAACAGACTCAGAGAACCACAGAATGGGTAGGGTTGGAAGGGACCCTCGAAGGTCATCTGCAGTCCCCCTACAGGCACATCTCCAGCTAGATCAGGCTGCCCAGGGCCCCATCAAGTTTGACCTCAAATGTCTCCAGGGAGGGGGCCTCAAACACATCTCTGGGCAACCTGTTTCAATATTTCACCACTCTCATTGTGCAGAACTTCCTCCTTGTACCTGACGATGGTGTACTGCAGGAAAGGTCCTGGGTCTGCCAGCAGAGCACAGCCACAGAGTCCCATGAATTCTGAGCAAACTCAGCCCATAACCTCGTCTGGGGAGTAAAACCCAGACCGGGGCTGGAGGGACGTGGGGCAGGCGGGAGGCGGTGCTCAGCAATAATAGTGTTGCTAATTACAGATCCAATAACTAATGCTGTGAGTGCCTCTGGAGCACAACACAGCCTCGTGGCACTGTAAACACGGAGAGCAGAGCTGGCAAGCAGCAGTCCTGGAGCACGGCAGCCTGGTGGGAAGCCAGGCTGCAGCCAAAGGCAAATGAAAGGAGCAAGATGTCCCTCTGATCCCTTCCTAGGTGGCTTCTGCACAGCATTTTCTGTTGAAGCCTCACTGACTGTACACATACAGTGAAAACAAATGAGAGTTATGCAAATATTCATTTCCAGGCTTCAACAATCCTGGTTTAGGGGGGAAATTAATTTAAAAATTAAAAAATAATAACAAAAACAGAAAGCCTGCTCAGAACTAAGACAAATCAGTCCCTCAGACACGTCAGATGTCTTCTAAAGCTACCAGTTTGCTTTTGGGAGTCTTTGAAATACTTCTTACCATTTTTTCATGCATTGGAGGCAGTTTACAGAAGCTCTCTGCATGTCTATTTAATGCCCCATATTTGCAATCAAACATGGGATCATTTATAGCGAGGGTGCTGCAGTTGCCAAGTCTGTCTCAGGCTAGATTTCTGAAGGCAGCAAGCAGTGCCATTTATCTCTGCTGGCTGCCAGAGAGCTCTGCTCCTCCTTCTAGCCTAACCTTTAACCAGAGCCTGCTTTGACCCAGGCAACAGTTGGCAGCCAGGCTTGCTTCAGCTTGTGGCTGTGCCCCCCGTGCTGCAGGCCCTGTTTCAGAGCTGCTCTCCTCTTGGTTGCATCTGAGTGGAAGTCACCAGCTCAGGGATAACCCTGTTGCAGTTTTGCAACCCAGAGCACTCCCATCGCCCTGCTGAGGAAGAGCTGCTGACCAGCTCCCCAGCAGCACCACCTTCTCCAGTGTTTGCTGGCTCAGATACCTCCTGCTTTGGGGCAGTGGTACAGGATTACACAAACCCCTATGAGCATCTCCAGAGAGCAGACAGAAAGGGTTAAACAAAATCAACCCTGACAATGCTAGAAACAGTTCTCTCAGTGTGTGTTGGTTCACTGCTCCACAGGGCATAGCAGATGTTGTGTCTGGTAGTAAGAAGGGCCCAGGAGGTGTGAGCTGTCAATCACTTTTTTTCCTAACTACAGGCTGTGCTATGGATATGAAGCACGACTAAAACAATCTGTCTCAGCTGGGGTGTGTGAGGTATCAATAACCCTTGGCAGAGGTGTCAAGAGCCTTGCTGGAATCAAACCACCCTGCTGACCAGCTGCTTAGCAAGTTAACAAGGCAGCATTCAGCTCTCCTGCCCTCCCAGCCCAACAATTAACACAACTGGAGCTGGGCTGGGCTGCAGCGGGAGGCTCCTCGGCGCCGACAAAGGATGCGGAGCTGATCCGGCAGCAGCCACAGCAACGGGCAGGGGTGTGAGAGAGCAGGGCAGAGGAAAGGGCTTCTTCTCTAACCAGATCCGTGGATAAATATTAGGCAATACTCAGCAAAACCGGGTGGACTCCAAAACATGGGTTTGTGAGGTGTTTTCATGCAGGAGGCCAGTCTGTAGAGCAGAGAGAGAGCTCCAGTGAGGACTGAGTGGTGTAGGGAAGGCAGGGGAAGGTGGATTTAAACAAGAGCAGGAACAAAGCAATTGGAGAGTTGTGTGGCACTGGCAACCCAAACAATAGCTGTGTGGAGGCTTGTTGCAGTCAGCCATGTGCTGCTGGGGCACCAGAGAGCAGCCAGGTTGGGAAATGAGCAGACCACACTTGGAAAGTCCTAAACGTCCTGCACTCCTGGGGCATGTTCCACCCAGCCCTGTTCCTGTGTGAGTGCAGGAGAAATGCATTCAAGCCAGGGGCTCCGGGGGCTCTCTCAGGCCTCTTTGCAGAGCTCAACACGATGTTTCATTTGACAAACCGCTAAGTCCTGCTCTGGCAGCTAATGCTTTTCCTGAGCCCCCAACACACACTTTTTGTGTTTTGTTTTGAAAACTGAATTACTTTCAAGTCCTTCTGTATTCTGCATTGCTTTATTTGGTGGTTTTGCTCTCAAGGGCATCAAGCAGTGATTATACACGGCTCCACTCTACCAAAACCAAAACAGAACGCACGGTGTACAGCAAAACATGAATATTAGCTTTAAACAATTTAATGTTGTTTGTCTTTGCTTTGAAATTCAATAATGCCATCAGCCCAGAAGACCTTTTAGAGCAGAGTATTTCACACAGTGAAAGCTGCTCTCTGCCACAAAAGCACAGCAGCTGTGGCTCCTGCAGATACTCTTAAAGACAGATACAATAAAACACTGGGAGGGAGTAGGTCGACACAGGAGCATGAAATGGACGAGATGAAGCCCTTTGTCACCATCAAATAGGCTGGAAAGTTACTATAGTAACATACAGTATTAAGCTCCAGGTGGATTGACTTAATGTTGACTAAACAAAAAGAGGTTAAGGGAAACCAAACTGATAATTATTACACTTCTCCCCCAAACGTTTGCCAGGATGCTGTTATTTCGATGGAGCCAAGCTGCACAAGCTGCTGAGGGCCATTCTGGTGAGCAGCTCTTGCCTCGGAAAACCTGCAAGTTTTAAGCAGGATGTGGAGGTGTGGAGGGGTTTGCTGTGCCTCCAAAAGACACTGCAGCAAAACCAGGCTCAGCCCCTTGCCCAGTGCCCCTTCAGGATCACCACTTCCCCAGGGTGTGAAAGGTGGGGAAGGAGGGAATGTTCCCGCTCATCCTGAGCTAAATGGATGATGGATGGAACGGATGTATCCCTCTAGAGACTTTGCTTTGCTCTTCCCTCTCAAAACAAGCCTTTGCATCTAACAAACTAGCAGGGGAGGCTCTCCTCATTACAAACTGAGCCTTGGCCATGGAGCAGGAATCCATCCTGCCCTCGCTGTTTATTTCTCATGACATTCTTCACTGTGGGCACAAGGTGCCTGACAGCTTCTGAGGGAGATGCTTCTGGCTGCCTCTCCACCCTTCTCTTGTAGCTGTGTGTCAAGGAAATCACTTTGCCCCATGGATAACTGTGGTGTGAGGAATGCTTGTCTTGCCTTGCCTTGTCTCCAGAGGCCATTTCCTTCACTCCCTTGAGTCTGGGAATGTAAAAATCTGAGTATTTCAGTGAAATTCCTAGTTTTATTCTGAAACTTCTGATGCTGTCAGAATTCACACCTTCTACCAGAACTGCAATTTCATCTCTCTGGTGTAGCTAGTGAACTCCAAGCTGCTGCCCTATAAATCTTTAAAGGTTGCTGTTCAAAGAGGGAAAGAGCTCGTGTTGGTTCCAATTGAACAGACCACAGTGGCTCTTCCCTTGATAAAAAGCAGCAGGTACAAATCAGAAACTCACCCAGATAGTCACTGCAAAACTGTCAAAATCCTCTCGTCTGTGCCATAAACTTAGGCTCAGCAAGGCTTGGATTAATCCCACAGTGTCAAGGAGAAGAGAAAATGTGCTAATTGCATTCAGGACAGATGAAGTTTAGCCTTGGCCAGTAAAACAAAAAAGGGCAAAAAAGGTTTGAAATATCAAAAGTCTGAGACAGCTTTAAGCTGTACTTGTGGATGTGGTTCAAGGACAACTTGGGGAAAGACAGCATATGAAGGATAGGAGGAGAAAATAATTGGAGCTCTAAGTAGGTGAGGAATTCCTTGTGGTTAGTGCAGCCTCTTGGCTGATAACCCAGCAACCAGGAGAGCAGTGTCTCTGGAAAGGTGAGGGAAGCAGCTGGGCAGAGCCTGCTGGCTGAACACCCAAGGGGTCCTCATCCCCAGAAGATATTTCCTCTAATTTGGCAGAAATGTGACGTGGCCACATGCCAGGGAATGTGGTGAGGTGTGCTCAGAGGAACCCTAACCAAGCTCAGAGGCAGTGCTGAGAGCTTCAGGGGGAGCAAATATCCTCACCTGAAGAGGTACCAAGTGCTCTTGTTCAAGTCTCCTAGGGAATGGTCTCCGGTTGGATGAGCTCTGTAGAAGTACCTGGCACAAGGTGGAGCTGTCAGAACGACAGCACCAGAGCCTGGTCAGCTTTCCCAGGGGCAGGCAGATTCTGGGCACTCATAAAAAAGGTGTAAGCAATGAACATGCAAAGGAAAAGTCCAAGTCCTCCAGTTCCCCTGGTGCGGTGTTGTGTCTCCTCAGTGGATATGGCACAACACAGACAATTCTGTATCCTGCAGGACATCTGGAGGACAAGATTGGGTCGCTTTGTCACCCACACTGGGCAGGAGTGCAGCACTCACTGTCTCCTTTCCCCAAAAGCCTCTTTTACATTCTCTTGTGTTGCTTGGGTCAGCTGTAGGGATGAAAACCCTTCTCTGGCCCCTCCTGTCCAGAGAAGATCACTTTTGTGTGCCACTGAGCAGAGCAGCAGCTGGAAGCCCACCATGTCCTGGGGTGGATCTGTGCTCAGATGCCATCTATATAATTCCTCCCCCCACTCTGTGTCTCAGCAGCTTCTTCAAGAGGATGCTATTTGTACTGCCTGCTCCTGCTGAGGGCAAGGGATAGCACGGGAAGAGTCACAAAGATCTGGGGTTTGGTTATTGGGGGGTTTAATTATTTTAGCAAAGAGGTGATGCAGAGCCTGACCTGAGACAGGACAGGGAACTGCAGCCTGAAGGGACTGGGTTTGCAGAACAGCTGCTTCTTGCTTTTTCACTCCAGCAGCTCACACTGGCCTTGCTCAGGAGTCATTGCAGACGAGGAGACAATGTGAATTATAACCCTGCTCCAAGCACTACTGCTTCTGTGACTTTGGGCATGCCACTTAACCCCTCGGAGCTTTATTTTCCCTATTATCTGAGACTAATGGTATTTTACCTGTCTCAGACCACAAGGGAGCTATGAGGCTTAATTAATGTTTGCAAACTGGGTTGTTGCATAGCATAATTAAATAGCATTTCCAAAGTTTAAAGAAGTAGAAAGTCTGAAGACCCATCAGCAGTAAAAATGAGATGAGGACTGAGAATGCCCTGATTCCCAGGACAGTGCTTAATTCTCTCAACCATATGGCTTTGGAGGGAACAAGCAGCACTGAATTGCCTTCAAGAACCTTTTTCAAAGTTCAGGGATGGGGATTTAAAAGCAAAGGAGGCCATTCACAACTTTAAAGAACATCCAAACAGAAGCATTGTTTTGATTCCTGGATAATCATTTCCTTCTTGTTTTGTTGGGTGAAACTCTGCCACCTTTTCAGAGGTTCTTCAGCTGCCAGCCAAGAGGCTTTTGCTGAAAACAGCCAACCCTGCCTGGTCCTAACACTTCTCATGAGCCACAGCTCTCCTCGCTTTAACATCCAACAGCCCTGCTCCGATTTCATTTGCAGCATCCAAGCTGCAATTGTCTGGGGCAGAGCAGAGGTGGTGGAACTGTCCAGCTGCTCCACAGGACCAGACCGATCCAGACCGATCCAGACCGATCAGGTGTGCCCTGCCCTGGCACTTCTGGATAATTCTTCCCTATCAGTCTGGGGCATTTAGCCATAAAGTGGAAATATGCCCCCAAAGCAGGGGGGTCTCTGCCCTTCTGAGCGGTGCCCTGGGCGGTGCTGATGTGAGGGCAGCCCTGGTGCCGTGGGCACTGGGGCACAGTGCCCTTTGCTCCTTTAACTCTGTGTCTGCATGGCTTGGGCCAGGGAAAATGCAAGTGGGGAGAGACTTTGAGCAGAGTTTTGTTCTAATACGGTTAAACATTGCTTCATGTCCAGAGAACATCACTTCTTGTGTTCCTGCTCTTGGCATGGAGGCTGCAGGAGCCCTTTCAGGCTGAGGCAGGAGGATTTGCATTCTCTGCTTTCCATGGGCTTCACAGCAGAAAGGAAAACTCATTATGAGCATTAATTTCATGTAATTGCCTCCCAATATTTTCCTATATTGAAATGCTTATTTTGGAAGAAAATGTTACAGGGAGGGTTCTATGCTCTGGGTGTAATAAAAATGTGTGATATCAGTCTTATGTTGTTAAGGCCTGCTTCAAGAGATGTGTGATGCAGCTCCAGCTTATTTATTTGGGGTTAAAAATTACATTTTAATTTCAAGCAGAGTTGAAGGGCTGTAATTATTGGGATCATGGGCTCCTGATTTCCCTCTAGATGGAAACACATAGATTTTATTTTCCCAGCATTCAGGCCTTAGTTTTACCTCTCTTTCAAATT
The DNA here is from genome assembly GCF_014839835.1 of Dryobates pubescens. Taxonomy (NCBI): domain Eukaryota; kingdom Metazoa; phylum Chordata; class Aves; order Piciformes; family Picidae; genus Dryobates; species Dryobates pubescens. Next base: position 14,389,344 of record NC_071639.1, read on the forward strand.
CTTGAAAGAAAGGAAGGAATTTGTAAACAAAAGGTTGTAAAAATGGATTTCTTTTCTTGAAATAAGAGCTTGAACTTGTTTTCCTCCCCCCCCCCATATAAAAAGCAGACTAAGAAGTTACTAAAAATGAAATATTTATTAGTGTATCACAATTCTGTGGTGATAACACTCCTTAAAAATAATGCAGTTCAACTCCTAAGGGATCTAATTTATTTGAAGTAAAGTCTCTTAGAAAAAGGTATCTCAGAGAGGTTCAGATGGGACCTTCCATATCAGAGAGGAGCCTGTGTATAATCACAGTGGCTCCTGCAGATGATAGGGCAGTTCAAAGCCTTGCAGCTGCCCGTCAGGATCTGTGGCACCTCGTGGAGAGTCCTTAGAGAATGACCATGGCACGAGAAATGGAGCATTCACGACTGCTTCCACCCAGTCCCAGCTATGCCTGACCCTGCCTGCTTCTCTCCTGGCTCCCTCCCTTTGTTTTCTGCAGCCTGACAATAATGGCTGGGCTCAGGGTGGCTTTCCAGAGCTGCAGGACTGAGACAGACAATTCCCACCGTGAACAGTGTTACAGAGCAGAATGGTGAAGTCGTTCTGACCATAGGGGCACAGAACACACTGGGTTGGAAGGGACCCTTGAAGACCACCTTGTCCAATCCCCCTCAGTGAGCAGGGACATCTCCAGGTTGCTCAGGGACACATCAAGTTTGACCTTGAATGTCTCCAGGGACAGGGCCTCAACCACACCAGTAGCCTGTCCCCTTCTCTCAGCAAAAAGGTACCTGTTAAGCCTGTCCCACCTCAGGATCGTGGCTGAGGAGGCATCAGCAGGGCAGGAGAACACATCTGCAGATGACTGTGGGTGCCCACATCTGAGCCATAGGTACTGATTCAATAATTACCTTAGAAAGTCCTTGGCTCCCAGACCTGCCAGACCAGTCAAAAAGTAATAACAGAGAGAGTACTGGAGCAAAATCCCTGCACATGGATCTGAGACATCACCAGCACCTTCTCATCTCACTGCCATTTTATTTCACTCCTGTAGTATCTCACTGCACAACCCAAAAATATCCCATGGGAAGGGCTTCAGCCTAGCTGCTGCCAAGAAGCTTCACCCTTCTGAGCAGCATCAGTGTCACCCTCATGCCCACATGGTCAGCACTCTCTGATGCCTTTGCTGGGAAGCAGGAACACAGCAACATTTTCAGGCTGGTTCCCAACGCCGTGTGGCTCCTGTGAATCTGTGAACTGCAGCACAATGATCAAATTAAGAGGCATTTCAGGAGGAGTGCCCCTCGGGCTGATAAGTAATTAGTAGTCTCTCACTCTATCCTTTCCTACTAATAAAAATCATGCCACTGTTGTTGACTGTGCTAATAAAACCCTTTCCCTGACCCCAAGGTGGCTGGGTGTAAACCACCAGGACAAAGCTGCTGTGCAGATGCACACCTGTGCTACTGAACCCCTCTGGGCACAGCAGCACTGCCACCAGAGCTCCTGTCGGAATGGTGCAGCACTCCTGCTCTCTCCTTCCTCTGCAATTCAGCTTGCTGAAGGAAACCCCCAGCCTGCAAAACTCACCAGGCTTTGGGTTCAGCTTCAGTGTGCAATGAGCACAGGAAGGTGAGGATGCTTTGGGGCCTTTGCTGGACACTCAGAAGCAGAGCATTCATTGTCACCTGGAATAGTCTTTGTTTAGGACAAGAGCAAATGGCCTCTAGTTGTGCCAGGGGAGGTTTAGGCTGGATATTAGGAAAACTTTACTGCAAGACTGGTCAGGCATTGGAACAGGCTGCCCAGGGAGGTGGTGGAGTCCCCATCCCTGGAGGTGGTCAGACAATGGCTCTTTGGGACATGGTTTAGTGGGCATGGTGGTGTTGGGTTGATGGTTGGACTTAATTATATTAGAGGTCTTTTCCAGCCTTCATGCTCCTATGATTGTGTGATGCTGTGATTCTTGCATTACAGCATTCAGGGTGGCCCAGAATGCAGCAGGGTTTCTGCACATCCTTACCCAAAGCTTGCTCTCAGGATTTGAGTTCAGCCCAGACACCAGCTCGCCCTGTGCCACGTTGGCACAGCCTCCTCATTGTGATCTGTGCCTGCATTCAATCCTCTAACAGTGTGGGTGAGGTGCAATAGCAAGCTGCCATCACTGTGGACGAGCAGTGGACAAGCTTCTCGTGGTCAGCTGTGGCACAGCTGTTGTGTCTGTAAAGGCAGAGGCACATTTCTCACAGTGAGTGAGTGGCAGAAGTGTGCCCAGCTCTGGAGCAGCATCAGCCTCTCCCCTAATGCAGTGACAGATCTGTGGCACCACATCCCAGGGCTTGTTTGTGCTCACTTTGACTGGCTGTGGAAAGCATCTAGGCACAGAGGCAGGAGGAGAGGGCTTGTTTGAGTTTTAGGTTCATGAATTATATACAAACATTGGGGATTAATTTACAGTAGCAAGCAAACAACAAGAGCTTTCCAAAATGGCTCCCAAGAGCACTTCCAGGGAAAGTGCTCCCACTAATTTGCACTAATATGAAAGGCAGAACGAGGTTCTTCTGTAAACATGTTTCTGAAAGCACTTTGTGAGTGAGTGGTGAGGAATGAGCAGGTGCTGAGGGCTGAAGGAACAGGCTGGCAGCCCAGGAACACTTTCTGGGGGCAGCAGAATGTGTCTCAGGTCTGGGCTGGCTTTGGAGCAGGCCTTTGCTTCCTTAGGATGCTGCAAGGTCTGCTCCTTGCCTCTGTGCAGCTGCACATGCGAGAATGTGGCCATATCCAGGTGCTTCAGCCCAGCCCTGCTCTCCTGAAGCTGTCAGCCAGCAGACACACTTGGTCAGGTCAGCTGAAGGACTAACCTGTCTGGCCCACACTTTGCCTTTCTGCTTTGCTATGCCACAGGAGTCTGGGGCTTTTTAATCAGCCCAGTGTGAGGAGGCACTTCAGTTATCCTTCAGAGCAACAGCCGCATTTTGCCTCTCCTTCAGCACAGTCTCCAGCAAATAATTAAGACCAATTGCTAGGGGATAAGGAGAGAGCCAGCTTAGAAAAGGTTAATTAGAAAGGAAATGCTGACATTCTGGACCATCTGCAGGTTGAGCATCTCTGAACTTGGTCCTGCCTTTCTCTGCCTTGCTTGCCATAGGGAGGGAGAGCGATGTTGTAAATGAAAATGTTACACTAGGGTGAAAGAAAAGAGGTGCAGCAGCTAGCACAGTCCAGCCAAGAGGCCACCTACACAGGCTGGATCTACTCTCACCCTGCAGGGAGGACTCATCTGACCAGCACTGACAGAGCAGACAAGCTGACAGCAGCACTGACCTTTCAAAGCCACAGCAGTAACTTATTCACTTGAAAACATTTCCAGTGCACCAAATACAGAACAGGTTTCTTTCAGTATCAGCACTGCAGACAAGGTCCTTTCATATGTTTCTTATTTTCACTACATTGGACAAATATCTTGGGCTTAGACCTCTTTGAAAATAAAGGCAAGAAGAAAATCAGGAGTGTATGAGCTGAAAGCAGAATGAACAGGTTCTGGGGCATGCAGAGGAAATGGTGTTTGGGAACTGCTCTCCACTCTGTCACAGATAACATTCCAGAGCCAACAGACAGCAGGAAGGCAAAGCAGGTGCTGCTGAACTCACCTCTTGTTCTGTAGTCACCTGAAGTTTCAGAACAGTGTTGGAAGACTTAATAACTTTAGACTTGCTGGTTTAGCCCCTTTGAGAGCCATGGGACTAGCTGTAGAGAGTTAGCAGCTTTGAAGACATCCAGGCTGGATCCCCACCAGCAAGCACATCCCTGTACCAGTACCCTGAGTCAATTCTCCCACAACCCAGCTCACTCATTTTCACAACAGCTTGATGGATGCTGTTGTTTTGATTAAGTAGGAGAGTGTGAAGAACACTGCCTACGACAAGGCTGTTGGGACAGACCTCAAAAGTTAATACTCATGAGAGTGGGGAGTGTGTTTGAAGAGCTGGGTCCTGTTTCTCTGGCCAAACCAACCACCCCAGAGCTTGAATGATGCTGGGTTTCTCTTCTCCCAGTGTCCCAGACAGACACTGTGCTTTGAAGTGTTCTCATGACAGAGCTGCAGGGAGCCACAGATGCTGCACACCGAGAGTACAATACCTGGCTGACCCACAGCTGGGTGCTTCACTAGGGATCCTGGCAGCACTTGCATCTTTCTGCACGACTTGGTACTCCTAAACTCTCTCTGTTTAAGAGCTGTCAGATGCTCCTCTCTAGTTAAACCCTTCCCCAAACTCACGCTGTAGCATGAGAACTTATGAGCACTCAGAGCTCAATAAAGAATTCACTCACAAAGCCAAACACACCCCCGTGGCTGAAACACAACAATTAATGGTCAAGAAAAAGAGGGGAAAGTAACATACGTGGAAGAGGCCTGGATCAGGCACAACATGGTCAAACATTTATTATGGGGAATTAATTGACAAGGGGAACAATAGCAGCTAACAATGCCAGGAGAGATGAAGCTTTCTCTGCAGCTCCTGGCATGGCCCCTTCAGGGGTTTCTCTGAGGGTAGCTGCTAAAAGGTCACAGGCATCGCCTCATGTCTGGGGCCTCTTCTGCACTTATACCCCTTCCCTCCAAGGAGAAAAATGTGCTTCAAGAAGTGGTTAAAACCCCCAAAACACAACAGAAGGACCTGCAAAGGCAAGGATTTTTACAACTGCCAGTGCTGCTGCAGCTGATGAGTTCTTTTTCTGCAGCGTGCTTGCTAAACACCAACAATTCTCTCCTGCAGCCCACAAATGCCTGTGCATAAATCTCTGCATTACTGTGGGGCTAGTGCTGCCAAGCTGTGCTCTTCTCTGCTCTTCCAACAGCCAGAAGGGCAGAGCAGTGCTGAGCTCAGGTGAAAGATTACTGGACCAGGCTTATTTCATTCAAAGTTATTTTACTCCATTTACTTGAAGTGCTTCAGACAAGGTGGTCTCTAATTCTTTTAACGACATTGACATAAATTCGTGAGTGAGGCATGACAAAAAAGCCCTCAACAGCGAAGGGAGATGCATCAGCAACTGCATGAAAACCATTTGTCTCCCTTTAGTTCATCTCTCATACCAAGCCACTCATCTATAGCCCATCTCTAGGCATTAACGATCATCATTCCTAACTGGTTTATGACCCACTTTCTAACTGCAAAACGAACAAAAGTAATTAAGCCAAATTGAAACTATTACAGGAAAACAATATCCAATAACTGAGGTGCCCAAAAGTTTTACTGTACCCTAAGGAGAAAAAAAAAATAATCAAAACCTGCCTTAGCAGCAGCAATATTATTCCACATGTTACAGTCGTCCCTGCGAGCCAGCCGAGCTCAAATTAATTGTAGTGCCTAAACTTTTCTTCTCGGAGCAAATGAAAGATCTGCTGCTGTCAACACTCGAGCGCAGCCCCGCCGACACTTCAGCGCCGAGAAGGGTGAGACATCCTGCCCCGGCTGCCTCCTGCTAATTAATCACTCTGGTATTTAGGACCATTCAAGCAGACAAATTAATGGAGAATAATTAGTGTATCTTTGTTCCAGCTCAGCTTTGCACACCAGACCCCGGGAGGGAGCGAGGGGAGGATGCCATTAGCATGCACCCAGCCTCGCCGCTGCTCAGCAAGTTCTGCCGAGATTAAGAGAAAAGCCAAATTAGCAGTCGTGTGGCTGGGGTTAGGACATCTCTCGGCAGAGAAAGCACTCTGTTTGGGTATCAGCTTTCAGGAGCGAGTTGTTAATCCAGATGTTACCTTTCATAAAGAACAAAACACAATTAAACCCTCCTCCTCTCCCACGTGCGCACAAAAGGCAAGCGAGGAAACGCTGCTTTGCATCACAACAACTCAGCTGCACCTTGGCTGCTGCTACATACCCAGAGCTCATTCGAAACCTTCAGCTCCCCCTTCCAGATCGTTTTGGGGCAGCATTATCCTTCACTGGGAGCGCAGGGGAGGACATGACAAAGAACATTCACCTTGTGCTTACTGCAGTCAACAACGGTTTTGAGGGATTTTATGTGATGGCTTTGTAGGGAGAAAAGAAACCTCCACAAGTCCTCCAAAGAGCCTGGACAGTGTCAGACTGACATTAATTGCAAACTCAAACCCCAATCAAATCGAGTAGCAGACTGAAGTATTAAAAAAGAGTTGCCAAAGAGAACAATGTGTTCAAGTCCTCGGCACAGGCATCCGTTACAAAAGATCTGTGTGCACACAGTCCATAAAATGTATTCTCCTGTTCACACAGAAGAGCTTGTGGTGCCAAATTCTTCTCAGGATAAGATCCATAAGAATTTGACTCCCGTCCAGAAGGAGGTGATCACGGCTAACTCACAAGGAGGTGACCACTGCTAATTAATTCACTTCGGCATCACCACAAGCTTAAAGTGGTGAATGCTACTTGGTAGGAGTGGACCCAAAAGCAGTGCACTGCTAATTCCTGTGGCTGTTCCAGTGCTATTCCAGCTGTTCTCACCAGTATCCAGCCTCTCTGAGAGGTGCCAAAACCTAGGAACACAGAGCTCCTTGCAAGACCAGGACACAAAGAAGCTCCATGCTCAGGCAGGTTTGATGTTAAAACTTGCTGCTCAGGCCTGCTTGTAGTGAATGGAGCTTGCAGGCAGGAATGCCCCATGGCTCACAAAGCCCAAGAGTGTTGAGAGGATGGGGGTGGGTGACAAGGGTCAGGGGAAAAGAGCAAGAGAGACCACACAGTGAGAAAAGCTGACCACACTCAGGAGCTGCAGCAGTCCTGAGCAAGCCTCTGAAATCTCTTTTTTTGTGTGTGAGGACACAATAATGTGCAGGCTATAAAACTGGGCTAAGTGCACTTTATCCTTGTGCAGTGTGACCAAGGGGGTAAGAGGAGGGGGAAGGATCCCACCCAGGCTTGGATGTGACCTGGTGACATGGGATACTGTTTTAACACAGCTCTGCAGGGCTTCATAAAAACGTGATATTTCTGTTCACAGTGTCAGGGGAGGACACAGCCACCCAAGCACGACCCCTCCCAGCTCCTCGCCGGGGGGCAGAGCACAGCTCCCTACAGCGCCCAGCTACTGAGCGTGGAGGAGCAGATGCCAGCCTGGGACTGGGTTTCCTGGCGCTTTGAAGGTGCCTAATCCTCATTAGAGGTAAATCCGAGCGTAGGAGGGGCAGGGCTGACATCAAGGCACCTGGCCATGACTAAAAGAGCTGGCCCCATGTGCGGCTGCCGCTGAGCAGCAGAATGTAATTTAGTGGCACCAGCAGGAGCAGAGGTCAATGATTTTATATTAATGGGGATCACGACAGCCCTAAGCTGCGGCGTGCCTCGAAATAAGTGTTGTACAAGGCAGCCAGGAGAGCTGGGCAGAGGAAATGAGCTGTGTCACTGTCTCCTCATGCCTCCAAGCAAACACTGAAATGTTTAAAGCTGCTATAGACTCGAAGCCATAATATTTCACAAACAACAATTACCTGTTTTAATCCAAAGAGCTGAGCAGCTTGTGAATTATTACATTTCCTGGCAGAATTCGAACAGAAATGGAAAATGAAAGGTGTGTGGTGTTCAGATTGCAATCTAAACTGAGGGAGATGTGGAGGAAAGGTGATAATTCCCTCTCCCCCCCCAAAAAAAAAAGCAAAAGAAAAAAAGAATGCACTTTGGAATGAATCATTTGCATGCAAGGATTACAGTCATGTGGCATTAAATCACAGTGCATCAGTGAGCAATCCCTGCCAGTATCACCTAACGAGAATCACAGACTCAGCCATGCAAAAGGGTCCCAGTCTTGATTAAAAGATCCTCTGGTGTTTTAATACCTAGGCTCCAGACCTTGAAGTAGATTCACATTTAATCAGGCTTCTTTGTGGAGATGAAATGTGAGCTCTTCTGTGGCTTTTTGGAGGATTTAAATCTGGCCTTTCATGTAAGTGCATGACACAGCAATCCTTTACACGGATCAATAGCTAACTCGAGGGGTACCTGAGGGCCTTAATGAGGATTTCTGGGTGGGGGTTAGCATTAGCATTGTTATTGTATTGCATGGGCACCAATGGTGTGCTGGGTGCTGTCCAGATCTGTGGTGGAGATGTGACATTTTCAGCAAAGAGATTTTCTTCTGAGGTGCTGTCCGCATGAGCCAGCACAAAAAGAGACCAATGTACAACCTCCCTACTAATTCACAGCAAATTCAAACTGCTCCTCACTCACAGCTGGTGCTGGAGCCTTTTTGCTGGCTGTTACAAGAGATACCAGCAGCTGGAGTTGGGATGGCAGCTTGTGGATCTGCTCTGAGACATTGCCTCGTGGTGCACGAAGGCACAAAGTGCTCTGGTGGCTGAAAGGAAAGCAAGGGGCAATGATGGTGGCAAAGCAGAGGTGGGGGATGCAGAGCGCTGACTCAGCATCTCCTGGCTCTGCCAGTGACATCCTGCCCCCTGTGACAGCAAGGATAGATAGCAAAAGCTGGGCTGGATGAGCACATCAGCTGGCTTCTCAGACAGACCTGGTAGAACTGCTGGCACAAAATCAAGGTCCCTCTGCCCCCTGCTGCTGGGCAACAACTCTCTTGTCTTGCCAGCCATGCAAACCCCACTGCCCAGGGCCACAGGCTGGCAGCCTCTGGCTGAGCAGGCAGGGGGTGGAGGCAGAAGGAGCCCAGGAGCTGCAGAACATTGGGTGGGCTTGGAACCACGCCAAGCCCAAAAGCAGGGTTGTGAGATCTCTACTCCTTTCCCTAGCATGAAGATTTCACTCAGAGAAGCCTTGCAGGAAGCTGAGGATTGATTTGAGACACAGAACTTGGCTGCCACTGAGTTTCCTGGCGAACCCTTTTAAGCAGTTTTTAAAAGCAGTGTAGTATGAGCCCCACACAGGTGTTAATTAGCCGATAATAAGCGGTAATGGCCCAGCCTTGGCACCGAGAGGGGCACTCACAGCCTGGTGATCGAAGCCCTCCACCAAAGGCAAAGGGATTCCTGACAGCCAGGCAGCAGCTCCAGTCTGCTCTGCTGGGAGCAGCCCAAGGGACAGCAGGGCACTCTCCTCTCTCTTCCCTTCACCTGCATCTCTTGTGCATCGCCTCTCCCATCTCCTGGACTACTGTCTCATCTTGGGAAGTGATCTGACGCCCTGGACACCAGTGGAAAGCCTCCAGCTGCCTCCCAGTGCCTGGGGGAAGACACTGGCGAAGAAGGAGTGCAGGGAAAAGGAAGAGCCATGGAGTGCCAGCAGCTGGTCTCACTGGCTGCTGAGCAGCCTGTGCAAAGGGAATGTTTTAAGGTGTGGTTGTTTAAAGCCTAATGGCTTCCCCACAAAGAATGCTTCTGGAAGTTCAGAGGCAGCTTTTGCAATTGCCTAACTTCTGAGGCTCGTGTATTTTAATCTCTTTAAGTTAGTTTCACATGTCACATTTCACTTGAAGCTATGTTACAGGTGTATGGAAGCCAAATTTACCCCCTCAGACACAAAATTGCTGCCTTCAGTTCCTCCAATTGCAAACTACAGGAAATATGTCAAATGATCTGAATATAAACCAAGTTAATGACTTAGGAACTGGCACTTCTTCTCTCTGTTTTTAAACAACATGTTTTCTCCCTTTCTGCCTGGCTAGTTGGTGGGAAGAAATATTTCCTCCACCGCTGAACAGATTTATCATCTTATTTTTACTATGAGTTGTAGCACTATGCATATTGCAGGGAAGAGGCAGAAGGCCTGGTCATGGAGCAGGGCTGCACTGCCAAGGCACTGCAGGAGCAGGGTGGTGCTGCCCTTTGTCCTGAAGGACATTTTTTGCCAGCTGCCTGTGAGTTCATTTGGAAGAATGAGAGCAGCCCTCTGAGTCACTTGTGCTGCTTTAAGCAGCTCCAGCAACATTTGCTAGCACTGACTCTAAGGGAGCTTTCAAATGAGCATCATTATAATCCATTAATGACTGAGGGGGGCTCAGGCGCCCCAGATTAGGCACTAACCTTCAGCTGCTTTTCTGTGCTCAGAGTGCCAGCCCTCATTAGCAAGGGCCTGATCCCCCATGCAGTCGGTGGGGAGAAGTAGGGGGGGGTTTCCTTCTTACTTAAATGAGCCAAGGCCACAAGGAATTTGCAGGAGAGGAGAAGAGAGGGAGAGCAGAGGCATTGCATATATCCACAGACAGCCCCTCTCCCTTAGCATCCACCTCCCAGCACTCTGCTCCACAGCAGTGGAGCTGGCCTTGTTGAGTTCATGAGGTTACCAGCAGCCTGCTCAAAGGCTCCTTGCCCCTGAACAGATCAGCTCCTCCCTCGGTTGTGTCTGCCTGCAGGCTTCAGGAGAGCGCAGTCTCTTGTTCTGTCTCCGGGTCATTGACAAAGGCATCAAACAGGGCAGATCCCAGGACAGACCTCTGAGAAGCTCCAGCTGTGCTTTGGGAGCCCAGCAGTACAGGCTGGTTTTATGCACCTCATAATTCATCCCTCTGTACTAGAATGTCCCAATTTGGATCCCAGGATGCTGTGGGTACTGTGGTGAAAGCTTCAGTAAAGTGAAGATAGATGACACCCACCACTCTTCTGTCATCCCCAGACCTACTCATTTCATCCTGGAAGGCAGTCAGGGAGGTGGGAGCTGACTTACCCTTGGTGAATCCATGCAGACTGTTCTCAGTCACCACCTTTTCCTTGAGGGGCCTAGAAAAGCCTTCAAAGAGAACTTGATCCGCGGTTTCCCCAGAGATCAAAATGAGAAGAAGAGCATCACAAGATCCCCGCTCCTGCCTTCTCCCCAGGAACTGCAAGCTCTTCAGTATCAGTTTCCATCTTGAAACAGCAGAGATGAAATGACACAGGTGGGTTTTGGTGGTCAGTTGGAACCTCAGTGGCATTTCATCCTTGAAACCTTGCTGAAGTGACTTGACAGGGGCTGAAAGTGTCCCCATTCCAAGGCCACTTCACCAGCAGTGCCCGATTAAGCTGCAGCTATTTGTTGCTGAGAAGATAAATCAGTTTCCTGGGAAAAGTGCCAGTGGATAGCTTGTGTACTCTCCTTACACACTGGATTCTTGATAGATTTGGTGAGGATGTCTTCATGCCAGTATAATAAGAGCCCATTATCAGTTCAGCTGCAGCAAACTGTCCCCATCCGTCAGGCGGATCACGGCTTCGGCACTCGCTGCCTTTGGAAGTGAAGGATTGGACACATGCTAGGAACAAACTCCCTGCACTGCAGAGAGGCACAGAGCACTCAAACACAGTTTTAAATTTAATTCTGCTTCTCCATTCAGTTGTCAGCTCCCTTGCAGTAAATTACTTGGTTGCTATTAAAAAGCATACTTTGACTTGTTCCCAAAAGTGATTTTTTTTTTTAAAGCTGGAGCAAAATTCCTTCAGCCACTGTGGATTGATGAGGAGGTGCTCAGAGCAATCCTCCTTCCCTCACCTTCTCTCTGCCTTTCTTATCTCTGCCCTTGGGGGTCATTCAAAAGTGTCTGAACTGCCAAACTTTACCTTTCTGTTCTTGTTGTTGAACACTAATGTTCCTTTCCTATCTGAGGCTTAGGGACCAATGTGATGGGACACCAAACCCCACATTAGAGGTCAGTCCCTGACTGACAGGGTGCAGCAGGTCAGAGGAGTGAGTGATGATGATAAAGGCTGTGACACAAGCAAGGCCAAGGAAACATTGCCAGCAGGTTCCATTATGATGAGCATTGCTTGGGGCTTGCTATGGGGAATTGGTAAGAAATCACAAGTTCCTTGTTGAGTTTAAAAATCCACCAGGACAAAGCATCAGGCAAAAAAACCCCAACATGGAAATAACATTTCTTCCTCCTCAGCCTGCAGCATGATTTCCTCTACCAGTTAGGGGTGAGAGTAGTGAATATCTCTGTGCTTCCACTTTAATTCCTGGAAAGGATAAAGGAGAGAGGTAAGAGAGACTCAGAATGGGTGGGTCCCAAAAGGTAATGGAAAAGAGGAAAGAGTCCTTGCTGGTTGGGCTTTCTCATGGAAACTCTCAGGTGTGTCTCCAAGAAGAAGAGCTGCAGAGAACTTGATTCTCCACCAGCAAGTGTTTGCTGCCTGCAGACCTCTTGGAAGAATCATCGAGTCCTAGAATGGTTTGTGTTGGAAGGGACCTTAAAGTTCATCTGGTTCCACCCACCCTGCCATGGGCAGGGACACCTCCCACCAGCCCAGGCTGCTCAAGGCCTCATCCAGCCTGGCCCTCAGCACCTCCAGGGGAGGGGGTGGCTTGAACTGGCCTTGAACATCGGTGTCCGCATTTTGGCTCCGTGTTCAAGCAAATGTGTTTCTCCAGTGCCTGAGTGGGGAGGGAGAGGGTAAATGCCTGCTGCTGGAGTCACCCTGGGCTCCTGGAAGAATTTAGCAATTAAATACTGAAGCCTCAGACACTGGATCAATTTTTTAAATGAACAAAACTCCCCTGAAATGGAGAATATGACCTTAAGCACATCTGAAGTCCCATTTAAACAAGCTGTCATGTATATTTTGGCCTCTTTCCCCATCTTTGGAGAGGGAAGCGACAGCTCTCGCTGGTGCGGGGAGCCAGCGGCAGCCAGACAGCTCTGCTCTGCTCCACGAGCTGTGCTCAAGGTGTTTCTGTAGCAGTGAGAATCAGGTGCAGGGAGCACACACAGGCTGTCTCTCCTCAGCTATGATTTGTGTAAGCCATTTAGGGACAGGAGTAAAAAATGTGATAGTAGCTATCCATTACGAAATTGGCTCTGTGGATTAAAGCACACATTGATTGTTCCAGCCTGGGGAGTCTTTTAGCAGGGAGAATAGAACTATTTTAAACAATTTTAAAAGGCTCTCTGTGCTCACACTGCCAGGTTGCTCTCAGGTCTGATCCTGCAATTTTATCCTCACCATAAATAGGGTTCTTAGCTGATGATGGGCAGTGCAGGCCACAATCCATCATTCCTGGAATCGATCACTTGTATACACACCTCCTACTCCCCCCCTTGAAGCATGCAGAGCGAGGATGAGAAGCCTGTGGCAGAGGTCAGACAGTGCTCACCACTTTCACCCCATGGGGCCCCCAGCTGCAGCATTTTGTTGGTTTGGGGGTGCTGATGCTGGCTGATGCTAAGGCACAGGAGTGAGAAGTAGATGAGGACATGGAGCAGGGCGAAACCAAGGAGCAGAGGCTGTCCAGGGTGGCTGCATGGCCCTGCAGTGTGGCTCAGTAGATGCTGCCTTCATTCTCATAAGGAAACATTTTGGCCACATTTGGCAGCAGCAAGAATGAGGTCTGATGTGTGGGATCTGCTGTGAAGGTTCTGTTCTTGCCTCCTGTGCTGGAGAGGAAGTAAATCTCTGCTGACATAACCCTGAAGTGATGTCCAACACTACACATGTTCCAGGCAGGAGAAGGAGAGAGAGGGAATCCTTGCCTGGCTCTTTGGGTGATGCCTGCAGCAGTTCAGCATCCATCACTTCTACAGTCTGTTAAAAACCAGGGAGAAGTCAGCCAGGCTCCACACCAAACAGCTCCACACACGTTAAGCCTATAGTTCCTAGCTGAAGCAATAGAGGCAAGATGAATTGAGAGCAACTGTGCCAAGATTTCTGGCTGAGATAATTAAATCAGTTTTAAAATGCATCTTTAGTTACACTGGAGCGTTCAGATCAGATCTTGGCCATCCTCTCCCCCTCACATGCTTCCAGCCCCAATCCTCCTTGCCAAAGGGGCAATATGATCAGATCTGCATATTCTAATTTTTCAGAGCTCACAATATGAAAGTCTTTGAGAGTTGGTGATATTTAGGTGCCCAAGTATCTAAGCTAGTTTAACACTGTTGAATCTAGGCCAAATAAGTGCTTTTAAGTTTTCCCCTTAAGCTCTTTGGGCTTTAGTTTTCCCACTTCTGAAATCAGAGTTTTGAAATCAAGATTTATGGTGGGAGAAAAATATCAGCTGCCTCTCACACAGAGATCTTTTCTGCTGTCACTGAACTGCCATGAATCTTAATTCTAAGCAAGAGGTTTTGAGATCCTCGCAGCTGAGGATCACTGTTTTAGCACCTTCTGCAAGCTGAAGGGGGAAAAAAACCACCCTCAGCACTGTCATTTGAAACCAGCCTATAACATTTCCCTAAGAAGTTATTTGGGATGTAAAATTGTGTCACACCAAACCACATCAGTCATCTTCTCAGGGAGAGACAAGGAAAATTTGCTGTTTAAGGCAGGAGCATTAATGTTTAACCCCGCTCAGGTCTGCGCTGAGAGCTCCGTGAATGAGCAGTTAAATAATTAAGCAAGAAATAAAAGCTAAGATATTACCTGCTGGGCTGGCTCCAGCCTCCACTCCCCAGGTCAGGGACTTCTCCAAGGGTTTTTATCAGGCATATTTGTTCTAAGGAAATGAAATGTGGCTCTGACTTAAAGTGCATCTCTAAGACACAGGTGAGAGTCAGAGCTGGGCTGGGCTGGGAATTTTCCAGGCCAGTTTTGCCACACCAATACAAACCACAACTTCTCTTTTAAATATTCTGCACACTACATTTCCTCAGCTTGCTTAGAACCCTGACTCTGCCCTGACAGCCTGGGTTGGAGAAATAATCACTTGGTGGGCTTGCAGCACACAGTTCCCTCTCCTTTAAAGAACAAGCTCAAAATTGAAAAGAAAAAGAAAGGGGAAGCAGGGGGAGAAGTGAAGGGGTCCTGCAGGACACTCCCTGAGCTGGGGAGATTTATTCTTGGCATAGCAAACATGCAAACATAGACAGGGAGCCAGTGCCTGCCCCCAGCCCTCAGCACTGCCCTGTGTGTGTGCAGCCATGGTGGGAGCAGCATGGAGCGGGCTGGGGAGCTCCAGCAGCAGGACATGCTGAGATGTTGCCGAAGGACCATGCAGCAGAAATCAGCTCCAGGTGATCTCCCCTGGGCATTCACCCTGTGAGCTGCTGGGCACTTTGGCCCCGATCCATGGGTTCATAGAATCATGGAATGCCTTGGCTTGGAGGGGACCTTGATGATCCTCCAGTTCCAATCCCCCTGCCATGGGCAGGGACACCTCCCACCAGCCCAGGTTGCTCAACCCTTTATACCCCCAAGGAGCATACCCTGGCCTGCCACTGAAACCCCTTGCCTGTGTCTGCCTGTCCTTGGAAGATGGAAATATTCTTTCTTCATGTGCACTCAAGAGGGGAAGTTAACTGTGTTGGAAATCTGACTGCAGTGATTGCTTTGCCTATCACAAATTCTTCCCTTCCTCATCAGGAGACATCCTCTGTCCGGTACAGCGATGCCTAGCTGCAGTCCACAGAACTCTGGAGAGGGGAGAGAGGCCACACTGCAGTCCCTGGAACCTTCTCTGGATGGTACAATTCAGTTCCTCCATGCATCTCTCTTAGTTTCCCTTTTTTAGATCCTCTCCAGGGAAAAAGGGAAAAAAAATAAAAAGAGGGGAAAGGAATAAAAAAAAGGCCTTTTTATTTCTGAGCCAGAAATATCCTGGGCTCTGGAATTAGCTCAGTGGATGGCTGAGTGCATGGGGAGGGAGAGGGTTAGCAGTCACTTGCTGTGGCCACTGCCAGAGCTGAGCCATCTGACACCCAGGCAGGGCTGGCTCAGGGAGGCTGCAGCACTGCCTCTCCCTGCTCACTTTTTCATCTTTTTGCCCATGATGGATATACAATAATTATATTTTACTAGAATGCCAGTGGAGATGGAAGTGCTGTTGCTAATGTAGAGGCTGTAAAGCCATCAGAGGAGCTTTAAGCAAATGTTATCTGTTTTACTGGAGAAATCAATTACACACAGATTGCTTAAACCACTGACAGGCATAGTAAGGAGTAAAATCTGTTAAGCAGAAAAGTTACAGCCATCAACATGTACAGATTTACATGATATATGAATACAAGTGATCAAGAATTTTAGCTTACAGAAACTAAAGGAAAAGAGGGAAAAAAAAGAAAGGAAAAAAGAAGAGAAATAAACTCGGGGGGGGGCGGGGGGGGGAAGCCATTTCTCAGTGCTCTTCTCTGTGGCTTCTGCAGCTGACAGCTTCCACCTCTCCTCACCTCTCCTTCCATTGGCATGGAAATACTGGTCAGGACTCCAGCACCTAAAGGATGAGTAATTCTGAGGACCCTGGGCTCTGACAGTGGTCAGCTGTGAGTCGTGTCTCCAGGCTTGGTATTCCCCCAGAATATTCCTGCTCTGCCATTTTAGGGCCTTGCTTTGGTTAAGAGAAGGGGGAAAAGCACCAGTGCTATGGTGTCTGGGTTGAATCCTGCCATCACCTCAGTGTTTCTGAGGGCACGAGCCCTTTCCTTGTCACTGTGGAAGCATGGTTTCTGAGCTGATGTGCATGGTGGCACATGTTAGCCACAGAACCAGTCACCTTTCACTCACAGAGGAGTGCTTTCTCAGGCTCCTGTTGGATGGGGCACCCTGCACCCATGTTTGCATTTTCAAGGATGGGGAAGCTGACATCTGTACACCTTGTGAGGAAGTGGTGTGCAACTGAGCCCTCCAAAACAGAGCTGCTGAAAAATGAGCCACTGCTTCTGCAAGCCTTGCCCTTCATGACTCACAAGAGCAAAAGCACCCAGATAGAATTCCTCTGACAAAAAAGTCCCCAGCCAGGACTGCCTCTGTCTTGGCTTTTTCACTGCTGGTACTTGGAGCATTAAACATCCTTCCAGAGAACATTGCTGTTCAAAAGGACTGTCAGGACTGTTAATTACTCAGGTGGAGTTAGCATACAGCTCATTAAACCGTGTCAAAACTTTCAGTTCTTCTCCACTGTACCAGCCCCTTCAGGGGCTCTCGCATCAGGGTAATCAATTAATTCAGATCATGCATTACCCCAGCAAATGCCTCCCCTGCCTTTGTCCACCAAAGCTTCTTCCCTTCAGCAGAAAAGGCTTTCTAGGCTTTTTGAGAGCACCCCAAGTCCCACCCCTCCAAGAGGACTCCAGAGGTTTTGACAGGAGTCTGCAGCCTGGTGCTCAGGATGCCAGGCTTCAGGTGAAGAAGAACCCCAGGGTCCAAGTCAATGCTGAAAGACCTTGAAGGGCAAGTGAGAATTGTACCTTGAAGAACATCTCCAAAGGTGCCCATCTAGCTCTTTGGAGTCATTCAAGCCAAGCAGGTCTGAACTGGTGAGTAAACTGGCTGAGACTGTAAAAGTTTGACCCCAAGCCACCTGGGCCCACAGTACTTTATAATTCCACAGATCCTCACCCCAAACAAGCAGGACTGATCCACAGGAGCATGAGATGTTCCTTCTGAATGTGACTGCATTTGGAGGCAGTCAGTGAAGCCTCCGTTGTTAATGAGGGAGCAAACACAAGTGTGGCTTTCATTACTCCAGTGTGCTGCATAGGAAGTAAGCAGCAGTGGCACAGTGTCTTGCAGGGGTAGCTGGGTGGGTTTGTCTCAGACTGGCTGCAGCTTTTAGAAGAAGGAGATGATGTTGCTCATTATGTTCAGCCACTTCAACTGGCTTCAGCAGAAAAGCTTTGCCCAGAACATCTCGCTAGATCGACCCCCAGTTTACAGGATCTATGACTGAGGAGTAATCATCTACCACTGAGGAGGACCTAACTCTGTTAAACACGTCTCTAAAATGACGCTTCTGAAATGGTTTTCAGCTCTTGATGAATGAAAGCCATCATCAGGGCTTGAGAGTTGAGTTTGTTGTCTCTAAAATGTGCGCTCCACGGGAGCCAAATGCTCGTCGCTGCCCTGCTTTGCCGGAGCCAGACATGCAGAGCCAAGGCAGAGGACAATTAAACATGCAGAGCACTTTCTCCTCCAAGCCCCTTCCCTTGGTGGAACCACGATAATCTTTGAATTTATCACCCCAGACCTCCAAGTGTGATAATGCATCTTTAAAATGTGAGCTCCCGGCTCCGGCAGCAGTGCCGTGGTTCCTCCTCCTCCGGGGTGAGTGCTGGGATGTCACAGGCTCCTGGGGAAAATGACCCCTAAGTGGGTTTTTTCCCTCCTCCTGGAGCAGTTAGTGTGGCGTGCAGTGAACCAGATCAACAATGTGATTCAAGCTGTCTCTGCAGCGTCATGGTGAAAGAAAGGATAAACTATAAAAACTACCCTCCTACAGCTCTTAGTTCTTGCTTCCCACACTTTAACATCTTCTGTCACCCCTGGCGCTGTTACTGACCCATGCTAAGCTCAACTAAAGGATGATAAGTTTGCTGCCTTTGCCCTTGTCCTAAGGGGCTGCACATTATCCTATCAAGCATCAGAAGCCATTTCTGTGGGATATTTGTCAACCTACAAAGTCCTTTTAGAACAAATGAAATGGGCAGCGAATTACAGAAATGTCATTCTCTAAAGGAAATGGATGAAGGCTTTTGTTCCCCTGTAATAAATAGATGCCATGGGCTTATAACACTATTTTTGTATTACATCTGACAGGGTTACTATTTCCAGTTCATTAAGGAAACAGCTTGAAGACTGTTTTTTCATCTGCTTTTAAAAATAATGTTTTCCCAGTAATAAATGTAAGCAATGGCTCCCGGAACGCCAGCTCCAGCAGCAGGATCCGCCCCGGGTGCTCCTCCTGGGCATTGCCGTGCAGAGCAGGGCAACTTTGCAACGTATTTACACTTGCAGAGCCTGTGGAGGCTGACTTCTGGCTGGCAGGTGATGGAGCAGATCAGAAGTAAAGCCTGGCCCCAACTTGGAAGCATTTTAAGATTGGTTTTTAACTGAACTTTTGGTGGACCAATTTCATTGCGTGTGGTGGTGCGGCGGAACCTCATGATGTATATCCCATAGGCTAAGGTCAAGCAAGGCAATAATAACTCACCTCCCATGAATGCTTCAAAGTAAATCTTCTGGGTTTAGGAGCAGTAAACAGAGGTCAGGATGACACTCTCCCAGGCTTGAGAATAAAGCCTGGGTGTTAATATTCTCCAGGAATTACAGCTGCACCTCTGGCTGACAAAACCTTTGCTGCGGCGTGCCCCCGACAGAATGTTTTCCAGTGCTGAGAGTGTCACTCGTTTGGGCTTGCACAAAAAGCCAATGTGAGACAGAGGTGCAGGAGCAGGCACCGTGGTGCTTCCTCCCTTTCCACTGCCCTTCAACATGGTGCTCAAACATTTGTGCCTCACAGAGGGCCATGAGCTGGTTTGGCACACAGAAAGGTCTTGCTGAAGATGCTGCCTGAAAATGGAAGTGATGCATTCACAGTGCTGAACCCACCTGCTCTGTCAGTCAGCATCTCCTGTGTGAGGTGGATTTCTCTCATCATCCACTAATAAATTATTAAGGGAACATTTTATTTACATCAAAGTGCCATAATATTTCTTATGTTTACAGCTTATTTTTGCCCTCAGAATAGTCTCTCAGCTCCTGCGTTGCTGGTGTTAGCTATTGTTGCTTGCAAGCGAATGTTTTGTTTATAAGAAGAGTTCCCAGCTGGTTTTGCAGGCAGGTAAACCATCAAACCATGCTGTTAACTGCTGGCCAGCTCTGTAAATATTCGACTCACTGCAGCCTAATTCTATTCAGGTCTTTATCAGTTGGGTATTTTCAGAAACCCAGCTGCACTGGAAGGCAGCAGCGCAGGGTGCGCAGCAGGGCTGCGGTGATAGATGCACTCCTGCACCGCAGTGGATTTCTCAAGGCACAGGCCAGTGCACACTGCAGATTAGGCTCTGTCCCCTGTTCCTCATTAGTCAGGCACAGACAACTAAACTTTGCCATGAACAGCTCCAGGCAGCCCACTCCAGTCCCTTCCTCCCCCTCCATGCCACAGCTCTATTCTTTCATGCCTGTCCTCTCGCCCTCAGGGGAGCTCAGGGTCTGAGACCGGGAGTAGCTGCACCCTTCCACCTGCACTCCTGGAGGAGCTCAGCTCCCCCTTTAGTTGAGGCACCTGGAATGACTCTGCTTTAGGCCGAACTGATGGATTTCTTCAGGCTGCCCACAGAGGTGGTAGAGTCTCCATCTCTGGAGACACTCAAAACCCACCCGGATGTGTTGCTGTGTGACCTCTTCTAGGTGCCCCTGCCTTGGCAGGGGGGGTTGGACTCAATCTCCAGAGGTCACTTCCAACCCCTCCCATTCTGTGATTCTGCTGAAAGAACAGAGGGATTCTTTAAAATCGTACTTCAAGTGGAAAGAGAAGTTTGATGTGACACTTCCCAAATCCTTGAGAGTCTTGGGAGGGAGGTTAGGCTTACAAAAGGCTGTTGGAGTGGGAAGGGATAGCTGGTGGACATCCTTCATATGGGCAAACCATGGCTGGTATTCCTCTGCCTGAACAATTTCTTCTCCTTTATGTTTCAAAGCAGGACAGCAGCAGCAAAGATAACCTTCCTCTAACTCTGTGGGCCAGTACAGAGTGGTTGCTCCAAAGCCATCAGACAGAGCAGAGCACAGGCCTGTGGCTCCCACAAGCTGCATGCACAGGGTGACCTTGGGGCTTGAGGGGCAAGGGAGGAAGGAGGAGCTCAGGTGGGCAGAGCACACACAGCTACTTTGTCCTCCTGCTGCCCTGCACAGCAGCAGCACAGCAGCCTACCAAACAAAATGCTGTTATTAATCCCTGGTGTGGTTTCATCTGGGGACACTAATATGTTTTTCTTCCTCATTATCATTCTTCCCTTCAGGAGGGAGCCCTGTGAAACCGTGTTCCAAGGGGACTTTGTTTTCCTTCTGTATTTCCTTGGGCTGAACTGCTCTCAGTGTCAACAAGAGCTCCACACAGGCCCTAAGGTGCACGTTGGCTTCACACAGGGGTTAGGACTTGCAGAATGTGCTATCCGAATTCTCTTATGGGGGGTGTTCAGTCATATTGAAGATAAGCAAGGTTGAGATCATCTTTGTAGGATACCTGGATCCAGGTTTTCTTTCTGACATCCTGAACTTCCTGCAGCTCTTCTGCCAGGTGAAAGCCAGGCAAGAGCCAGGCAAACTGCAGTAACTATAGCAGAGCTGGCCTCAAACTGGAGTAGCCCACTGCTCAGGACTGCAGAAGGTTAGATGGTGGAACAAGAAAACATTGGCATGCACTCAAGAGCATGAGAGAACAATTGGTCTCCACCATGGGTGAGGATTCTGAGTCTTTGTGATCTGTTTGGCAAAAGGGAAAAACCAAACGAATTTGAATCATGTCAGCGGGCGAGCAGGAAAAGGTTTTTCTTGGCTCCTGACTCATGTGTGCTGCAGCAGTGTGACATGTACCAAAGTGGGGGATGCTTCCTGCCTCCCAAACCCTTTCACATCTCTGGATTACGAGAGGGTAATGACTGTGCCATGAAATCAAGGTCACATCTCATCAGTTTCAATGAACACTCGCAGAGCCTGAGCCTGGTCCAAGACCTGCAGTTTGCATTCACTGAGGCACCTAAAAAGAGCTCAGATTTTGAGGAATGTGTGAACTCCCTCCACTATTTTCAGCATGGAACGAAACTTGACTGAGAGTGAGCTTTTCACAGTGCTTGTCAGACGAGCCCCAAAGTGCAATTTTAATGCTTCCAGACAAGGGGGAAACATCTCCCACCTCGTGGGGTGTGGAGCTGCAAGGAATGGACATGACTCCAAGGATGCCACCAAAGGCATGTCACTGACAGACCCACTGAGTGAACATGCACCAGGGACGCCTGATGAGCCAGAGCTGCTTGCTTGGATGGGTTGTTAGTGGCAACAAACCAGCAGCAGACACCTGCCCGCTCCAGCTCTTTGGGTCACGAGCAGAGAAGGAGCACAGAGTACAAACTTTGCAGAGCACAGTCAGGTCTGCAGCAGCAATAGCTGCACTCTGCAGATCTGCTCTTACCAGGCTGCACTGCTTGCTAGTGGCAACAGAACCATGTGAACTACACCCACTCCTGCTGCTCTTTCACTCCCCTGATGGGCTTTAACCCCTTGAAAATATAGGCAGAAGTCAAATAGCTTCAGAGGAAAATTAATCATCAGTTTCAACTCCCCATTCTGTTCAACTGTAAGCTACAAGGTGGTTAAACCATTTCCTTTTGATAGCCACCTAGAGCCGACAACACAGAAGCAGAGTGAATGAACATTGCCTGGGTGCTTATGAGGTCTACAGAACTATTTCTAGCTCTGCTTTTCCCATCACCCTCTCTGCTGCTATTGCTCTTCCGCCCAATCCAAACTCGCTGGGCTTCGGGTCAGGGCTCTGGGGGCTGTGGTGGTCTTCAAACCAGTGCAGAGGCTGTCATTCTTCTGGCAAGCACTGAAAGGTCCCCATTCCTTCTTCCTCCAGACCCAGCTCTGACTTCAGTTTCCTCCTGGCCCAATTAATTCACCAACTTTCTGCACAAACTGGTTTGTTAACCAACCCTTGCCCCTTGGCACCCCCAGTGTGCTTCAGTTCTCCTCTGCCATGCAGAAGGCAGGCAATGCACTGTGAGGGGTCCCCTACTATTCCTCAGCCAAAACCCACAGAGTCACCTGGATCATCCTCCTACGTAGATACAACTGCAGAAGTGTGGTTTTCCTGGCCTAGGGCACCCTGAGATTCCACACATGCTGGCATTCATTTTTCATACCCTCCTAGTGTGGTGAGCAACAACTCACATGCACTTTAATGGCATAGGACTGAATTTGGCCCACAGGAACTGTATTAAATGTGACCTTAAACTGATCTAGCCAGCCCAGATCAGATAATGTGTTTGTGTTTCCAACTGGTATTGCAGTGTTTGTCCCATTAGAAAGGTCACCCAAGCATCCCAACCTGGTTATTAATATCAAACAACAGCACAGGAGTTATTCAAACAGGGGGGGGGACACCAGCAAACACTGGAATTACTTCCAGCTCCTGCTGACCTGTCAGGTCACTTTCTCCAGCAAAGAATGAGCCATGACCCTGTCACCCTGCAATGAGCTGCTTCTAATCTGCTTAAAACCATTTCAGGACCCCCTCGTGCCTATTGTGCCTCCAGAAGCCTTGCAGCCCAGCTCCAGACCTCGCCCCCAGCCCTCAGCCTGCTCTCTGGAGCTGCCTGCAACGCTGTAATTTGTCCAGGCTTGCCAACAACATGCACTTCTCCTCTGTCACTTGAAGGGAAAGAGGGGAGAGCAAACAGGGATGGCTGCTCCTGGTGCAAACCATTGTCCCCTTTTCCAGGGGAAGGGCAAGAAAAGACTTCTGAAGGAATCCAGCAAAGTAGCTGACCCTGGAAAAACACATCCAGGCAATGGGCTGTGATGACTAATGGGGGTGAGGCTGAGTGTGGGAGCTGGGAAGGCTTGATTTGGTTGGGTTTTAGGAAACATTAAGCCAGCACATAAATTAAAAATGTCTCTTTTGATGTGAGTGTGTCTGTCCATGACACATGATGGATTACACATGTCTGGGTGTATGTTAGCATGCTGACTGGATGGCAGCTTTTCCTGAGCCATCCCAGCAGCAAGGAAATCTGTTACAATTAGAGGTTCATTATCACAGGCAGATGCACACACACTGACCCGCGTGCCCAGATCAGTGCCCACACGCACGCACAGACATGCCCTGCAAACACTGCAGCACCTCCCGTGTGTGGACAGCCCCCAGACCTGCTGCAGGATGCACACAGAGCCACACAGTGCTGGCCTTGCGAAAAGCAGCAGCTGCTGGCCCAGCTCTTCCTCCAGGGAAGTCCACGGGGACAACCTCACGGAGCTCCACAGCAGCAGAGTGGCATCAGGGCAGCCCAGGAGGCATCCCGGGCACATCCAGACAGCATGCCCATTGAGTGTACCTGTGCATCACCTGCCAGCTCATGGCACACACATCTGCATGCACCTGTATCACTCTCAAGCACTGCAAGCCTCTGCTAGGGCTGCTGAAGCTGGCCTGCAGAGCTCCATGGGACACTCGCATTGGAGCAGGTGACCCAGGCATTGCCTGCGCTTTTGGGTGCTTTTGGCTCTTCCACAGGCAAAAGCCTGACTGAGCTTCTCTCTGTAGTTTTGCTTTTTGTCTGAGCAGGGTTGGGATGAGTCCTGAACCTCACCCAAAGAGTGGAAAAAGACCCCTCTTCAACCCACAGGTTGGGTGTTGTCACCATTCCCACGTCACTGCAGCTGATCAAACACACACAGCCCTTGGATCTGCAGAAGGCTTTCCCCTGCTACAGCTCTGGAGCTGGTTTTACATTTTAATACTTCAGATAGTAGCTTGTCCACCTCCTTTTCATCTCTACCTTTCCCCCCTCTTCCCCTTTCTCTCTCTCTTTTTTTAAGCATTGTATTACATGAAATCCAGCCCTTCTTTGGCAGGATTTGCTGCAGTCTGTGGTGAGAGCTGAATTCTGGAAACGTTCAGGAGACACTGGCTGAGGGGGGAAATTTATTTGCCTGAGCCAGAGATAACATCTTTCTTAGTCTTCTGTTTAAAACACTGGCACTTGTCAAGCACTCTGCTAAACACACACGTGCACGCTTATTAGGGATGCAGCAGAACTTAGCTGACACCAGGAGCTGCAGTTTTTATTCATTCTGCTTCGACGCCCAGTAGGAAGGGAGGGAAAAAAAAGAGAAGAAATCAGAGTTGTTGCACAAGAAGCATTCCCCCCCCCCACTTGCCTTTCCAGAACATTCAGCCCTTCTCAGCCTCTTGTCTCTAAAGAATGGTCTCTGCCTCCCGTGCCAGCCAGGCTTTCCCATTTTTCTTCATTAGAAAGCACATCTGTAAAGCCAAGGCGGCATGTGGGCATTTGTTGTTGGGGTCGCAGGGTAAGGTCCCCCACGTAACAGCATCTGAAACACGAGCAGGGAGGGCAAAGCCATCATCGCTCATCCTGGGCACAGCCACAACAGAGCTCTGCCGGCCCCTGGGGGGACACAGCTGGGGGCAGGGCAGGTGATTTGGCCAAATCATCCGGGGGTGGTGAGGAGCAAGGCTGAGACGGAGTTAAAGGCTGGAGCCCATAAGGAGAGGAGCTGCCTGCCTGAGCGTGCTGTGAACTGCGACCCCAGGTCTGGCTGGGCACTAACCACAGCACGGCTCATCAGCTCCTGTCACCGGGCCCGGGGGGGCCCGCAGCAGGGACCCAGCTCCACGGCTCCGCAGCCGCAGCCTCAGCCAGCAGCTCGCTCCGGCAGCGCCGAGACCCTGCCGAGAAATCAGCATGCAACCCGAGGAAGCATCCTTTCCTCTGGAATAAAAATTAATATTACTTGTCATATTTCATGTCTGAGCTCTTTTCATGCTTTATCCTTTGGTAATGAGGGCTAAATTACCAATATTAGTAGATTTTCATGGCTAGCACAGAAAGAGCTGTTACCAGAATAAATGTTTGCATTGCTTCTGTCGGACACAGCCTCTGCTAATGCAGCTTTGCTAATTATTTCTAAATAGGCAATAATCTGCATCCCCTAGTGCTGGGTAGCGGATTGGCCACGTACCTGCTATTTCCCTTATTTACATGTTTTACAACTTTATCAACTACACTAATTACACTCTGAACACTGTTTAAAATTTTCTGTTAATAGAGATACAATGATGCACCAGAGGATGTGTATTTATGCCATAATTACGCCTCTGTTCCTGCCATGCAGTCTCCAATTAGCTGGCGACGGTGGCACCGGCAGCTGCCTGATATTGTGGAGCAGTGAAACATCTGCAGGGTGGATGATAGCTCACACCGAGGGGCTGCCTTTTTTTTTTCCCTGTAAGCCTAGAAATTTACACCCAAGGGAGTGCAGACAAATAGGAGCCTGTCATGTGTGGGGATGATTAGAAATCCTCACCATGGCAACATTGGAGCAGCCATGTCACAGAGTGAGGGGACACATGTCTAGATGAAGGCGCTAAAAACATTTCCTTTTTTTTTCCACCCCCTTTTTCTTTCCTTTTCCCTTTTTCTTCTTCTTCTTCTTTTTTTTTTTTTTTATTTTCTTTCCCTTAGCTCCAGCATTCCCAACTTCCCTCCCTCCCCACCCCCTCCCTTTCACATTCTTCTCTTTGCATCTAAAGCCAACCAAAACAGCAGGTGAAAAGGCCAAAATCTGCAGCCCATGCGAGGAATATGACACAGTAGATTTAGTGTTAGGAAAACAGCGAGCAATCAGAGGATGCTGCCAGGCAGCCACTGGATGTTTTCTCTCAGGTGGGGGAGGGAGAAGGTGGAAAAATAAAGGAGAGGGGAAAAAAATATGAGCATCATTCAAAATAAAGCTCTGATGCCTGGATGCTAGAGTGACATTTAATAGATACCTTCCATTTAACCCTCATTAACAATTTTTCTCTGACTAGTTGCCCAGCTAGCACACACTGGCCAGAGGGAGAGGAGCCTGGTGCAAGCCTCCCTTCCCAGCACAGCCTTCAGCATGAAGCCATTGCATGGATGGAAAGTGAGCAGAGGTCAGAGTCACTCTGGTCTCATCCTTACACCAAACCCCTGGATTGTTCAGATGAGGAAGTTAATTCTGCCAGGCTCCTCCTGGGCCATTGTCATTTGCAAAGCAATTTCAGTTCTGTGTAACAAAATACTTACAATCAGTCAAGGGAATGACTCCATACAGACTCTCCTGAACTGCAGGGAGATGGCTCTGGTCCTTACCCTAGCTACCTGCCCTTTCTCTCCAACAGATTTCTCCATCAGCATGCTCAGAGGAGGCTCCAGAGAGGTGCAGGAACCTTGCAAAGCCACCTCACCCTACGAGCTCTCATACTTGCTTGGTTCAGTTGATGGATACTTGGAGAGACCTTCTGCACTTGCCTGAGAGGAGCTCACAGCACTTTGCTCTCTGGGTCTGGAGCCTCAAAGGACAGCTCCAAACTGCTGCTTCTCCTTGCTTATAAGGGGCACTGTTTTAATAACCATTGGGTTCCTGACCACTGGCTGTCCTCCGTGGCATCCGCACTGCTTGGTGAGATCTGCCTTTTAAACCAAATTCTGCCTTCCCAAGAGAAGATGTTTATGGTGGTGGTGCCCAGGGGTCTAACTGATCTCCTGAAGAGGGATCAGTGCAGAGCAGGCAGCTGGTACGCACTGAGTCAGGGAGCTGTGGAAGAACGCTGGGCAGTGCAGCATCTCCGCTGAGTGGGTCCCACCCGCACCTGCAGACGCAGCACCGGGCTCAGCACCAGGCTCTGCTCCCAGCCTCTGCCTGTGCCACAGCAGTCAGCCCCTTGTGCTGCCTCGAATTAAACTCCAAGCCAAAGAAGTAAATCAATTAGCACATGATGAGTTCAGTGCCTATGGTCTAAACATCTTGGGAGGAGTAACTGAAACCTTGCTGGAGGGTGAGGAGGGGGGTTCCTGGTGTAACTGGGGAGCTCTGCCTGGTGGTGCAGGGCACCTCTGGCCCCCTGTGCACAAACCTCACTTGCTATTCACTGCACATCCCCTGCTTTGCTCTGTTCTCATCCAGGAGAGCATGATATTGAGGAGCCACTGTGTGTCAGTGCAAGGACAGAGTTTATCTGATAAACAAGTCATTTTGGGAAACTGCAGATGCTCCCACTGTGAAGCATTAAACGTGGCCCCTCTTAGATACACAGAATGGGGTTCTGGTCGACTGAGCACAGGCTGATAAGCTCTGCACAGCTCTGAATGCTGTTTGCCCACATACTAATGTTAAACAAAAGAACTGCAGACTGCAGAGAAAGGATGCGGGTCAGACAACTAAATTGCTTAAACCCTTAGGCAGCCTCCTGAAAAGAAAAGGCATGAAAGAAGCTGATATGAGCTTTTATGCAGAATTGTTCTGTTTATTATCCCCGTTAAGAAAATGATGGCAAGGATCTTGTTAAACTATATATCTCCAAATAAGACAAGAGGACAACCACCTCCTAAAGAAGATGCAATGTGCCATTGGTCATTACATCACCTGCCACAGATCTGCTTTACACGATTTTCAGATTACCAGGATAATAAAAAGCCAATAACAAAGCTCTGCAGATAATAACAAATGCTGTTAAACTGCTTTTTTTCGGTGTTTGCATTCAGTGGTCTGATTTGTCATCAGAAGTTTGCAGGTAATGACAGTCTCTCGTTGCAGAAATCTGCTCGGTGTGGAAATTTCACAGCCTTCTATTAAAACTTTGTTAGAGTGAAATTGTTATAACTCTGCTCAGCCACATTATGTGACAACTTAATAATAAATCTGTGACAAAGTGTATTGCTGGGATAACATCTGAACTTGCCTTGGATCAGGCAGTGATGTGATTTTATTACAAGATTTCTCCTATTGCTAGCACAATAAAATACTGAAAAATAACACTTGGCTGTGGCAGGGAGGGGGGCAGCCAGCGTGGCTCTGTGGCACCTGGGGTTTGCCCCGAGCCTGCCTGCTTTGCTCACCCCACAGGTCACAGCAGAGCCTTCACCTTCCGCTGCAGGGTGGTCCTGTCCCCTCTCAGCACACATTCACACCCCTGGCACAGGAAAGATGGGGCAGGAGGGTACCTGAGGCACCAAACTCTACCTGTAGGTGGATGAGCCACTGGCAGGTGAAGGGAGGCCGTGGTCAGTGCCTGGCAGCCTGTGCAACAGAGCCGTGAGCAGCCTGTGCCTTGGGAGACACTCAGAACAGCAACAAAACCAAACCCTGGCAGTGGGATCTTCAAATCACCAGCAGCCTGAGAAGAGATAAGGAGTCTGCTCCCCCCCAGCAGTGAGGGAGGGGAGCTGCCTGTCAGTGTGTGCACAACAAGAGGCAGGATCGGGGGGGGGTCAAGGCTGCTCTGCGCTGCAGTTTGGGTGCTGAGCCATGGAGCAAATTCCATCCTTGGACTCTTGATCCCCAGCCTGTTACCTGCATTATGGATGAATCTCACACCTACAGCTCCTGGGTGCTGAGAGAGGTTGGATCTGGGCAGGAGCTGCCCTGGAGGTACCCTCAACCACCTGAGCTGGCACAGCAGCAGGAGTCCAGCCCTGTGCCTGCTCTCACAGGCGCAGGGAAGGTTGCTGCTGGTGTGCAAAGGCTCTCACCGCTGGGGTTTGTTAGTGCTGAGCACTTCTGCCTCAGGTGGGTTTTGTGGACCCCTTTTTTCCTGCAAGTGGAGCTGTTTGTGTGACTTCTCCAGGTGGACTGTGTGGAGCAGGCGCAGGCACAAGTGCTTTGCTCCACAGCTGTGACTGTTCCAGGACAAGCCTGAGCCTCCCCATCCCTTGCAGTTCAGGAGCTAGCAAGGGATGAATTCAGCTCATCCCGGTGGGTGACACCGGTGTGACTGCACCCACAATGTGGCCTCACCCCCAGACCCCTTGTGGCTGCAGATTTGCCACAGAATGAGCAGCCCAGCCCACAAGGTGCTCAAAGTCACAGCATCTTGTCCCGAACTCAGAATTAGTCCTGCTTGTAAATGACAGGGTAAATGTTCTCTGCCTTTAGAGCAGATTTCTTTTTAGCACTAAGAGCTTTCATAATTCATTGGAAGAAAAATCACATCCAGCTAACAACCCTTGGCAGAGACCCAGGCCTGTCTGGGGTTTATTGGTTAGGGTGGGGAACAAAACTAACCAAGGACAAGCTTCGTGGATGCCTTCCTCACTTTCTTGCTTTTCTTTCCCCTGGGGCATAATGCAGCAAAGTGCTGAGCATCCCTGATCCCAAATGTTTCCTGTGGGATTTACACACCTCTGTCTCAGGAACATTCCTTACTTCATCAGAGAGACTTTATCCTCCTGCAGAGTGGAATCATCCTGCATCTCACAGATTTAGAGGTTCCCTGGGGTGTCAGGTATTTCAGGGCTTCCAACCACAGGGAATTCTCAGCATTTCAACCACAGGGCTGTAAATTAATGACTCTGAAAAAAAATGTGGCGTTTCGGGGTTTGGTTTGGGTTTGGGTTTTGTTGGTTGGTTGCTTGAGGTTTTAAGGGGAGGGGATTTGGGGGTGTTTTTGTTGTTGGGCTGGGGGTTCTGTTGGTTTGGGGGGTTTGTTGGGTTTTTAATTGGTTTCTTTTTCAATCCAGATCCATCCTATCCATCACTGGATCAGATCCATCCTATCCATCACTGGATCATATGAACTTCACCCCTCTAGCAAGCCCACTCAGAAGAGAGCCTTCTGTAGTAATTCCCAGATGGTGAGGAATTGTTGTTCTATTTCAGTAAAGGATTGAAATTGGGAAATTTCTCTTTCCCACCTCAGTTTCTGTCTAGCTTGCAGTATTCTGCTCAGCTGTGTTATAGAGCAAGGAGTCTTTACAATATGTAAATTTCCAGATGAATTTCTGAGCAGAGGATGGTCGCTCAGACTCAACACATTCCAAAACCAGAGAGTGTCAAAAGAAAGGAACCAGATCAAAACACTGCTTTTGACATTACTTTCAATTAAAGCTGCATCTGTGAGGTCCACACACGCTTGGTGAATTTTTAAGGAAAGAAAAGACATGAAGGAGCTATTTCAGAGTGGATGGTGGAGGAATACCAAATAAATGGCAAGCACTAGCTCAGTGCATTCAAATCCCCTCTGGTGCTGGTTTCAGAAGATCAATCCCACTGTCTTAATCCCCCAAATTATGCTGTTCTGGAAGGAAAATCTGACTGCCCAAATTTTACAACCTCAGGAATCTGATGAATTAGATGAGAGAGAATATTGCCTGCCTTCTCCTTGTACCTCAGAGCCTCCTGGGTTTTTATCCTAGGTCAGTAAATGCAGTAAGTGATGAGGATCAGGATCTCCCATGGCAATTCCAGATTTTAAATACCTGCTCTTCTTAGAGAAAAAAGAAATGCAACTGAGTGTCAACACAACTGGAGCTTTATGTGAAGAACTGCATGGGAACAGAGCACTGGAGCATTCAGATGAGCAGTTAGGGCTTTAAGCAGGAGTTTACACACGTGTCTGACGTGCATCCCCTCAGATGTAGCTGGTGTGAAATAAGCCTGCAGCTCCAGTTAGAAACTGTGAAAGAAAATAATGCAAGTAAGAGGAACAGAAGCTTTGTGGGCGGAAGAAAATGAGGGCAAACAGGTATGGTTAGAGGCTGGTCTCTTTCACAGAGCAAGAAACTTTCAACAGAAAACAAGCCAAAACAAACCAAAAGACAAAACAACCGCGACCTGCAAGCAAACAAAAAACCCCAAACAAACGAAGACCTGACCAAACAAATGAAAAAAACAACAGCCAACCAACCCCCACCGCACACACTTTTCAAATCCAGAGCAAAAGCTGCTTTATTTCTGTCTGATTTGACGGTCTTGACACCTCCCGACTCTTGCTGCAGCAGATCACTCCATGTCTCGGTGTCATGGGAGACCTTTCCCTGCGGGTCAGCCCCGCTTGGCACAAGCTGGGTCGGTGCCCACATGGCTCCCCGGCAATGCCAGCAGCGATTGTTCTGGCTGGCTCCAGGATCACCTTGCCATCAGATGTGGCCTGACATCCCCAACTGGGGTTGATCTATGTGCAGCAGTTGCTGAGGCTAAACTCCTGATCGATATGTCAGATTGTAGCAGTGATTGCAGCAAAGCAGCCCTGGGACTAGGAGGCACCTGCCCGCACCCAGCCGTGGGGGGACGAGCCTCAGACTCGGGTGTTTCGCATGTCACGCTTGATGAGGTGATGAAAGACCTGAGCATAAGGCCAACATTTCCACATCCAGCTTAGCTGTGAGCCATTAAGGAGCCCCAAAATGTGTAGTCTGTGTAAAGAGCTGACTAGTAATGCATCCACAGACACGCACCCGGGCTGCGGCTACCCGGAGCACCAGCACCCTCTGAAAGGCTCCCGAACCTCCCAAACTGCACCATCAACATCCATTAGCATGATAATAGCCATTAATCCAGCCAAACACAACTCATTTGTCATCTTGCTCTTGCAACCCATCTGTGAGCCTGTAGGAAGGGGAGGGGGGACCCGCGGTCCTATCTGTTGGGAGATTAGCTTCCTAAGGACTGATTTGAAGTAATTCGGCGGTAGGAAAAAGCTCATTTGTTTCCATTTATTGAAGGACCTTTTTGGTATTGTACTGTCCTGATCTTCCTTAAGTCTTCTGCCAAGGGGTGAGAAGGGAGAAAAGTAGGACAATGCCATCCAGCATTCCAACCGGAGTTTTGCTGTTTGCATGAAACTTCCTCGGAGCTTTTGTTTTCCTTACAGATAAAAGAGTGGCTGTGTTGATGGCTGATCTGGTGGGAACAATTCCCAATTTGAGAACTCCGGGTTTCCATTGCCTGCTGCCTGCATAGATCTCTTCCCTTGTCTGTGAAGAGGGAAATCCATAAGGCTGTAATCTAATAAAAGGCTTCGTGGCTCTAGAGAGGTTGTGCGTGGCCAAGTATAGATCAACACGACACAGCCTCTCCTGACGCAGCTCAGCCTCTTTCTCTTACAGGTGTTGTTTCTATTCTACATTATCATACATCTTCCTCTGCCGAACCCAGAGAGGGAAGCATCTCCTTTTCCAGCCTGGAACAGTAGAAGCAGCAGAACAGAAGTATTTGGTACAGTCTGAATGGGAGGTGATGGTGGTCAAAAGTATCTGAGAAAATAAAACCACCACAGAGGAAAAGTAAGAATAATTATGTACATATGTAGGTCATTTATATATACATAAAATACCCCAAATACCCATGCCCAAACCTGCCTGTTCCTAAGCAGAAGGTGAAATAACCAAGAGATTATTTTTGTATCAATGATTCTGTGGGTAGTAGGAGAATCAAGGGAGGAGAGCAGAGGAGCATTTAAGAATGCTCCTGCCAGTGATTAGAAGTTCTGAGGGGAAGATTACAATATGAGGAGGCTGGGATGGAGGAAGGGCTCATTCGTTTCAGCCTCAGATCGCCACTATCTGCCTCTCCCCCACCCACACTCAGACACCCCCATCCCCACCTGTGTCATTAGATTTCATAATCAACAGCCATCTAATTCTTCAAAAACAGAAAATTCTTTAAAAACAGAAAATTGCCTCTAATTATGGCCCCAAATTCGGTGTCTGAGCAATTTTCAGATCTCGGCGGTGAATGGGAATGCAAATAAAAATCCCTCCTTTGTAGAAATTGTTCCACTGATAAATTTACATTGTATTCATACATGAATGCAGCCCCTGCTTGGTGCTGCACGGCTTGGGAATGGAATTGTTCCCATTTCAGTCCTCGTGAACAATATCCTTTGTACCTTTCATAGGAGAATAGACATTATGAGTGCATTAATGGGCAAGATTTGTCCATACAATACTCCAGGGAATTTTCATGTAAATTTGCATACTTTTCCTAAGTCTGTCTGTGAACTTGAAAGATGAGACTCAGGCAGGGAGGATGTGTTATTAGTGACAGACAGACAAACTGATCTCTCATCCCTCACAGTCCTGCTGCTGCATGTGGGAGATTGCATTGGCTCGTCTCTGTTGACAATCCTAAACTGCCACACTCCTGAAGCTGGCTCAGAGTTGGGAGTGATTGTGGAGATGTTGTCTGTCTTTAATCAAATGCAAGCTTGATTAAGCATTTAGGCACCCACACCCAAACAGCCTCTTGTTCAGGAGGGCTGAGGAGAAAAAAAGGGCAGAGTAATGAAGGCTGCATATCAGAGTTGGGCAATGTCT
This sequence comes from Dryobates pubescens, assembly GCF_014839835.1. NCBI lineage: Eukaryota > Metazoa > Chordata > Aves > Piciformes > Picidae > Dryobates > Dryobates pubescens. Next base: position 14,422,770 of record NC_071639.1, read on the forward strand.
TTGGAAGGAATCATCTGTCTGGAAAAAAAAAAAAGAAACCCCCTTCCCTTTGAAAGTTTAAAATGAGGCAAAATTAATCCAGGCCAATGAACCGAAGGTTCACTTCTATAGCCTGCACAGTTTGCACCTGAGGTCGCTGCAACAACCCCTCCTGCACCACACATTGAGCAACATGTGTCAAAGTGGGAAACCTTCTGTTTTCAGTTTGTTCTTTGAGCTCCTGTCTGTCTCTTTGGTTGCTCTTGATTTTAGGCAGAGTCTCTGCACTCTGTGTGTGACATCTGTGCTAACACCCTGGTCCCTGGGCAGTGCTCTTGAGCAGCTGCTGCAGCAGAAGCAGTGAGCGGTGTGGCTGTGTTCCAGGTGAGCAGCGCTCAAGCACCGGTGCATGGTCAGTGTTCACCTGGGACAATGAAGAGAGGAGGGCACAGCAGGGGAGCAGGGGATGCCTGCAGTCCCCAGGGCAGCTAGCAAGGCTCTCAGCCTGTACTCCCGCTCTGCTAAACAAACAAGGAGGGGGTGGCCAAGTGGTGGAGACTTGGTCACATTCCCACCACCCAATGCTGGCTCACATTGTGGGCACACTTCCATTGCTCTGCTCTTGGTGGTGGAGCTGCTCTGTGCCTCAAGTGCCCTTGCAGGGCTGAGCAATACATTCATCCTGCTTTTCCTGAGCTCACAGCATCTAGAAATAGAATGAGGGCTGCATTGCAGCCCTTCTAACTGGTGTTTCCCTCTCATCAAAGTGAGCAAGTGTGACAAGGCCTGGGTGTGGGGGAAAGATGAAGATGCTTCAGTGATTAGAGAGAGGACTATGGAGAAGAGCAGGAAACACAACTGGTGTTACCCTGCTACATATTTGGATCAGTTTCAGAGTGAAACATCCTCAGAAATATTCTCCTTTCTTCCAGACAGAGTAAGCTGCAGCAGTCCAGGCAGATGCAGGCAGCAAACCATGACCTAAAGCCATGTGGCTGCCCACGGCTGTGATGTCTGGGCTGGGCTTCTCTGAGCAGCTGTGGCAGGGTGCTGAGTTTGGGGATTAGGGTAGACCATTCAAGAACTATTTGGGAAGGTCTGATACCTGTTGAGAACTGTGAGCAGATCCTGCCTCTCCAGTGCATCCTCCTGACCTGTGACATAGGTATTTTAGTGCCAGGCTGGGTTTGGCTACAACCTGCCACATTTCAGAAAGCAAGCAGCTGCTTCCATTAGGAGTCCCCTGACCGAGAAGATGCACGGATGTGCAAAATGCTATGGACAACAAGGAGGAAAATAAAAGGAAGTATGAATGTCTGCAGGCAGCCTGTAGTGAAGCTGGAAAGTGCCAGCAGAGAGGAGCAGGCACAAACCTTGTTATTTGATAAGTGGATCTGTGCCTGCACCTGTTGCAGAGGCATTTGCAAATGCCTGCCTGTGCCAGAGGTAGATCATTTCTCTGGGCCCTCGTGCACTGAGGAATTGATGTGTAATCTCCTCAAGTTTTGTGTTTCTCTGCATCTGCTAAATTGTTAGGAAGGCTCCTGAGGCACACACAGGTATCTTGTTGCCTGGTTTTTCAAACTTCCCAGCTCTGTTATTTACCTGTGCAGGGCAACCCTGAGTTGTCCCTCTTTGGTTCAAAGAATTCCCACGACAAACAGATCTGCACTGAAGCGGTGCAGCAGGTGGTGGAGGGCCTCAAAACAGAGCCAGGAGGGCCCAGGTGAGGGGAGGGAAAGTGAAGTGAAATCTCTTTAATTCCTTAGTTAGCTGAAAACAAATCTGTCAGGAAGCATTTGGTGGTTCTAAAATTTGCTGGGTGATTACAATCACCTTAGTACCTGAAGGCAATGAGGCCAAGGCCTTGGAAATGAAGAATGTGGGCATGGGCTGGTTGGTCTGCTCTCGATGGCCAGTCCAGAGCAGCTGCAAAGGCAAAAAAGAGAAGGAACAGGAGCACAGGAAAAAAGATATATGCAGAAGCTATTTATTGGAATGAAGAAGAACAACTTTGGCACACAAAATGAAATGGTTTCCTTTGCGTAGATTTATTATTCTGTGCATTCTTAAGACAAACCAACCATGGATTTTAGCTTAGGAACAACAAAGTTGCTGATTTCTGTGCTGCAGAGTCGAACAGAGCCACAGACTGATGATGGTTCCACAAGGCATCAGTCACACTCCCCCAGCATTTGCTGGTGTAAATATAAAAGCTTCATTTTAGAGGATAAATAAAGCAAGACTATTATCTAAACAGGGTAAAATTTAACATCCTTGTGGTTTGTGGAAATTTTTGATGTGCCTGCTGGCTTTTCAATAAAAATCAATTATGCCTTAAATGCGAGCGGTAGTCAACATACTACAGACTATAAATTCAATTTCATACTCAGAAATATGGATTAGCTGAACTTGATGCCCTTCCATTGATTTCAGAAAGCAAAAGCTGATAAGGTAAATAATAGTAAGAAGCTCTCTGACACTCCACATCAAGTCCCGGATTTCCATATGATTTTTGTAAGAACTTTCCAGCCACCACAATATCCTCCTTGTGAAATATGTATGATGGATAGATATTGTATGGATTGCTGATTCATCTCTATTTACTGAATGAATATTTGCCTTGCATAAGGCAGGGTGGGGGCTGGAGAGGAAATGAATATACTTCCTTCTTTTAGCACCATGCAAGGTATAGATCATCCAGGGTGAATGAAGCCTGGGAGTAATTACAGAGCAGTCTGATTAAGGCTCATGTTCCCCAGCCTGCACAGTCTCTAAATGATGCCTCCAGACATAAGGTAAGCAAGAGGAAACCAGTCTCTGATGTAAAAGAAAATATAAAGCTGCTGTAAATTGAGTAATAATAACAATACAAATGAAGAATCTCTGTGAGAGAACATCCCAGAGCCAGCTGAGCTACAGACAAGCTGCTGCCATGCAAGGGGGACAGCAGCAACGCTGCTAGAACTGGGAAATACAGGAGGGAAGATGATTCATGGACTAAGACTCGGGATTGCTTCTCAGAAAGATCCAATCATAGCTGAAAAATTGTCCCTGCTTCCTGAAAGCACAGCACACTTCTGTTCTTTGTCTGTCAAACAGAGCTCAGGCATCCTGCTTTTCAAAAACACCTCTGATTCATTCAGGTTAAATCCAAAAGGCAGCTTAAGCAGACCTAGCCCACCAGGACTTGTTCTTCCCTTCATTCAAAGGCTTGTCATTACTTTGACTCTCAGTTACAAACAGTGCTTCCTTTTGTCGCACTTCCAGCTCCTTGAAAGAGACACTGTCAACTTGGCTGGGGCCTTTCTGAGCACAGCTGAATCCCAAGGAGCTCCTGTGACAGACACGTGGATTCTAAAAGCTTTTTGAAGGACCTAAACCACTGCCTGGGACCTGCTGCCATCACTACTGCTACAGCAGAACAGAACAGTCAGCATTTAACATCTCGGCACTGTGCAGTGGGAAAGGAGCTTAAAATGCTTCAGTCCTGTAATTCAGGGACTGGCTGGGGAACCCCAGAGCTTAATTTGCCACCAACACACGATTTGCACATGATACCCTGGCAGCTGACTGCCGTGGTAGCTTCTGCCCTGGCCTGTCCCCAGAGGGGCTGTGCTGGGTCACATCTGGCTCTGTCTGGCTGAAGAACAATTTCCGATGGACCACTGCAGCAATCAGCGCTCTCCCTGCTTTCGCACCTCCTGGGCGAGGCACCCAGCTGGCCTTCAGAAGCTCCAGGTGTTATTTCCCTTGGTCCCATTGGCTCTGGCAGAACCAACTGCTGCTTGATTTTCAGATGTTCTCCTTTGGAGGGCTCCTTTAAAGCTCCACGTTCAACACGTGTGCCCTGGTACAGCACAAGCTTTTCGTGCTCATAATTACACACAGTGCTTGCACTGTAACTGCTGCAAATCTCCTCCTAAACACACAGCTGTGTTAAACCCTGATTAATGGAGTTCCTTTGTGAGCCAGACATTTCTACCAGGCCGACAAATAAATTGGATAACCCCCCAAAAGCTCCTGCCATTTCCCCGTGCTGCTGTGGTGTAACTCAAGTATAGACAGGGAAAATAGATGGCATTGTTTTGGGAAATAGAATTCGGGGAGATACAGTGGGAAACTGCAAACAGTCATAAACATCCCTCTCTGTGGGGAAAGAGAAAAGTGCCATTTAACAGGTGTTAGAATGTAAATGACATCTCATTAGTGACTTCCTTTTGCAGCTCAGAGACAAATAAAACCTTCATTCAAAAGCATTAGTGCTGCTCCTAAGGGTTTCTGGTATCATAATGTTTTGGTTTATGATGATATTTAGCCTTTTCTAGCATTCCCACTTATCTCTACAGAACGAGCCAGCCTCTCTCTTTAAAGTTAAGACTCAGAAGAAAGCCAGGGGTGGAAGGGGAGGACTGTACAGCTCTTCATAGCTTCATTCCTCATGGGTGAGCTAATGAAAGGAGTTACCAGCATTAACAGGAGAGGAAATCGGCAGCTCACCCTCAGTCTGGACAGCAGCTGGATTCCAATTTTCCTCTGCAAGGCAAGAGAACTTCTACAACTTTCCTATGTGCAGCTCTTTACAAAGGCATTTCCATCCTGCTGCTCCCAAAAACCCCCACCCCACACAGAACAGCTCTGGAAAGGTGTTGAAGTGCTGAGTGCTGCCAGACTCCTGCATCAGCTGATTTTCCATGCAAGCAGAAGCACTTCTGTGGCACTGCAATCAAAAATGGGGGTGACTCTGGCAATGAGACTGCCAAGCTGGCCCTAACTCACCAGCAAGGCTCTTGCGCACCAAAGGTGTGAGAAGGAGGTGGAAGGTAAATGCTGTCCTTTGGTAGACATGAGGAGCACAAGAACCCCTTGAGCTCCATTTCTAGCCAGCCAGCCAGCACCAGAAGAAGGCCTTCACCCTTCCAGTCCAGCACATGGCACAGCTGGGTGTTGGTGTCCCCAGGGCTGCTGAACAATGCATTCAGCTGACACAGTTTGGCATTTTTTCGCCCCATGGAGAGTGATTTATGTAGCAGAAGTTGGAGGCTTACCTGCTGGCTTGTGCTACCTGTCCCTGCAAGGAGATACCCAGATGGATGTTTTTGTGACCATCCTGAGGATCAGGGCTGGAAATGTGTCCATTCCTTGGTGCTGAAGTAGCTGCAGAGGCTTCAAAGCCCGAGGCATTATCTAAAAGCTCAAGGTAAATGTATGCAGGACAGGAAATAACAGAGCAAGTGGTAAAAGAACAGTAATAATCGCCATCATCACAATGTGGGTGTCTGACAGCAGCTCACTGTTGGTTTGCACCCCTATCCCATCAGTTTGCATCCTCAAGGGGAAGATTGTTTTAGTCCCAGCCATTGCTGGGCAGAGAACATCATAGCAAAGGCACAGGGGGCAGAGGGGGAGATGCTCAGCGCTTTACAAAGGCAGAGGAATGCAAGGACTGTGTGAAAATGCACCCAAGAAACTGACTCTGGGCGGATGGGAACAGATTAAAGTGGCAGCAAATGCTGAATGCTGCCGGGAAGGCAAATAAGGAACTTTATTGACTCTTGTGCAGAATAAAAGAGTGAATGGGGCATTCAGAAGCACTGAGAGCAAAAATTAACAGGGTGGTTTCTCCAATGCCCCTGGGGTTTGGAGCACTGCAGTTTGCAGCTGGAGCACTCACTGTCACACGAGATCATCATATCTTGAAGCAATGCCACTTTGAGAGTGATGCTGAGCACTAGCAGCTGGAATGGAAGTGGCAGTGCAGAGTCCAATGGTGGTCTCCAAGCTTCATGCTCAAAGGTAGCCAGTTTTAGTCACTGTGTTAAAAACGTTTGTATTTCAAAATACTGGGTTAAACTCAATTCCTAACTCAGTGACCCTGAGAACCAGCAAAGCCTTGTCAAAATGTGGCAGTTAGAAAACAGAAATTACAGTGAAGAGAATTCATTCCAGCTTGAAAAGTTTTCACTCCATTGTCTTCTGCAACACTCTCGACCTATCCCCAAATCACACCAAAAAAATCCTTCCCTTAACCATACTTTTCCTTCGCATAAGCAAAGCTCCCCATAAACCACAAAGTGTGCCAGGTAGAACTCTCCAAAGTATCAGCATTTCATAAACAACTCTTCTGAAAGCCAGGGAGCTCAGAATTCAGCTGACTGCCCCAGCCAGAGCTAATGGCAACATTTTCTCCAGGAATCTTCTGACATCCTTCTCCTTTTTTAATCAATGTGACTCCATGGAACATGCTACAGCTTGATAGAGCACAATAAAGGTCCAGCCAGTGAGAAAGAGTTCACTGGATATCAGTCAATAATGAATTAGAACAAACATTTTCTGAGCAAGTGCACAACAACCCAGGGACCAGCATGCTCCAGAGCAGGTCAGTACTCAGCCTACAATGAATGTGGGGAGAGCAGTGGGCAAAGGGGCACAGCCTGAGGGCTTGTTGGTGCATGATGAATGGAAAAATGCTCACTGGGTGTAGGAATTTACAGTCTCAGACATAGCTCTGAGAAAACACTTTATTTCAGGGAAGAATATTTAACAATGAAGATCAATAATAATAATAACAGCGAAAAGCAAATACCCAGACCAAATACACAAATAACCCCCACCCCCTACCTCCTGGGTGCGAGCACAGGGTTCTGTGACCTGCCCACAGGCTCTGGTTTTCCAGCAGTGCCTTGATTTGCCCCAGAAGCAAGAGGCAGCAGTTCCTTGCAGCACACCAAGCCCTGGCATGACGTAGGGAGTTCTGCATTTTAATCTCTGTTCTGGTGCAATCTCCCTCTGTGGCTCAAGTCAAACCACTTACTCCTTTTCTGCCACTGTTTCAATTTCAATACAATTTCCTTATTTCCCAGGAGAAAGGGAATGCTCATTTGTTACATGTAAAGCTGGCTGTAAAGCAAATACAAGTCTCCAACACCCACTCCCTGTGACTTTTGGAAACCTCTTTTAAAATATTAGCAACTGTGGAAACCAAGAGAAAAGGAAAAGGAAAGCCTTTGGGCTCTGCAGGTTCTCAGCTGCACTGGGGAGCTCGGAGGGCTGCAGAAAAAAAGTCCTCTCTCAACCCTGTGACCTCTCAGCGACTGTCCCCCACGCCAGCACTGCTGATACCTTTGTGACTACTGAGGGAAGAGGGATGTGACTGATAAGATCCTGAATCTTGTCTTCCCCTGTGGTCCCCTGGCTGTCCTCTTGCATGTCACTGACTTCTGTCAGCCTTTTGGTGACACCTTCAGCACCTGTGGCAAAGTGCCCCAGGTCAGGTACTGTCAGCCCTCTCTTCTGTCTTTTGCCTAAGGTAAGAAGTTAGCTTCCCTTGTCCTGAGGACCAGGCTGTAGTAAATATCCCCCCAAACAGCCTTGTGATCCAAAAGGGCCTTCAATAAATCGATGTTTATTTGAAAAGTCAGAAAATACACAGCAAAATCAAAGCTGAGCTGTTCAAAGCGCCTCTCCCAGCCTCCCCCGTGGCAGAGGTGTGCCCAAACAACTGAAGTGGCTGAAAGAAAATCAGAGGAGCTGATTGGGATTCCCAGAGTCCTGCATCTTGCTCAGCCCTCACAGCTCCCTCAGCACTTGGATGTCCCCCAGTGTGACTGTGCTGCATCTCTTGAAGCTGGAGAGATGCCTGTCAGTCCTGCTCCTCAGGCTGCTTTGATGTGGCCAGGTATGACCTTGCTCATTACCATCCCAGGCATGAAAGCACTTTTTGTGTTGACAGTCAGATGTGCTCCTGCCACATGCAGCCTCCTTGCTGTGGCCTGGCTTGTTCCATGTCAGCTCCCTCAGCTTAATGTTGCATTTGCAGCTCCTGTGTGGAACTTTGCTGTAATTGCATCAGAGCTGAGCTGGTACCAGCCTCTCAAACGTGGAGCTATCCATTCCCCAGTGCAGTTATCTAATGCTAGGGAGGCTTTTCCCAGCACAGCACAGCATGCCCCTGCAGCCCTGTCACTCACAGATGCTGAGGGGTCCTATCTCACAACAGTTCCCAGGGAAACACTTCAGTAATAAAGGTAACACTGCCACTACCCAAAAGGAAAATGACTTAAATGACAACAAAGAGAGCCTCTCCCTCCTGCAATACCTTTGCAGGCAAAGTTCTATTATGGGCTCCGCACACATCCCCCTCCCAGCCCCCGAGTTGTGTATGCTGTAAGGGAGAGGCTTGGTATTCATGGGAAGCTGCTTATTTTAGTGTCATCTTATTTCTGAGACACTAAGCAGAGCCTATATGGAGACTGGTTCTCCAACACAGCAGCTTGTTAAGGGGAGTTGAGTGACATCCCAGCATACATCTAGCTTCCTACTGAGTCTCCAACATCTGTTACTGCCTAACTGCCTGGAATACGTGGTGCTTTCTAAGGAGAAAAAGGAAGGTTTGTTTTTGTTTTTACACATATGCTCAGCTGAAAAGTGTGTGAGCTGATCCCTACCACATCCTTGGACATCCATGTCATCTGCTCACTCCCTGCAAGGCAGAGACTGCTTTGGAGTCAGCTCTGCTCTGCTGGCATTTTCTTAAAGACACAGGCCAAGGTCAGTGAAGGCAGAGAAGCATCCCTCTGTGCTCTGAGCACCGCTCTGGAGGCAGAAACGCTGTGGAGCTGACCAAAGTTTGGGTGCTTTTTGAAATCAACAGAGTGATGGAAGCTTAGCAGAGCTGTGGTGGGTGATACATCTTGAGGGCAGATCCCAGCTCTGGAAATAGGCACCAAGTACAGGCTGAAATCCAAGCATGCTACATTAAACCTAAATATTTTAAGTCTGCTATATATCAGACAGCTAATTTGTTGGATCAAGTCATCATCACTGTAAAAACCCCATACTCTGGAACTGCCAGCTTCAAGTTCAGAATTCAGAAGGCAATGCCTGGCTCCTGTTCAGGCTCCCACTGCTCCCAGAATCAGCCCCTGCTGCACAGCCACCTCCAGGCAGGGGCAGGCAGGCAGGAATCAACAGTGCTCTGCACTGCAAGCCCTGGCAGGGCTCCAGATGAGTGACAGGCAGGGAACAGCACCAACACATACCCATGAAACACCAGCCCTTGCATCTGGGGCTTGTCTCAAAATGAAGCAAAATCAGGGCTGTCCATCCATCACAGGCAGCCTGTCCCAGGGGAGTATTGCTCCCTGGGAAGGCAGAGAAGAAAAAGATAGTCAGGGGAAGGGGAAGAGGAAGAACTACAAGGGGAATGTCTCATTAGTGGTGCAGGGGCAGGAGAAGCCAGAAGCAATGCAAACCCTGCTGCAGTTCCATGCAGACCGGTGTGTCCCATCCACAACTGCAGGCACCTCTCTCTATTGCTGGGCATAGTTAAGCAGAAGAGACCAAACTGCCCCAAAATTTGACTGGTGAGAAGGCAGCCACTCAGATAAACTCTTTGTTAGCTTTGTCTTTCCCGTAGGGAATATTGCAAATATTCCCACAAAGCCATGAGCAAATGAAAAGCAACAGCAAAAGGAATCTAAGAAACACAACACTCAGAAACCTCCCAGGTTAGTGTGCCACAGCTGGAGTGTTGCTGCTCAGGGGTCACAAGCAGAAGCCAGACAAGCACCAGACATGAGGATTTTTGGAGTCTCTTCTCCAAGCCAGCCCAGGTTCTCCCTGCTCCCCAGCAGAGCTGTGCTCTCTGCAGTGCCCTGCTGCACAAGCCTCTGGGAATTAACGAGGAGGATTAATCCCTGCTGTTATTACTCAGAGCATTTTATGATTAAAAAAGAGCCCATTTAACCATAATGATTCAAGTCCAGCTGCAGCAGGAGCAGGAGAAATTCCCATTGATTTAAGGGAGGCTGAGCTCAGCCCTCATCTCTTATGGCTTAATAACAGCACAGTGCCTCTCACTTTGTGTTTAACCAAAACAAATGTCTGCCAGGCCATCATTCATCTTTAACCCTCCATAGAGTGCTGCTTCATCATCTTCTCCCTACAAGGTGTGGCTTTTAATCCAAATGTATGCAATAAAAAGCATTCCCAAAGTATATCATAGCTAGTTAAGCACATTAAGCATTCCCTAAATGGAAGAGTCATTGGGATTGGATGGATTGCTCAGCTGAACCAGGAGGCTCCATCTCAGAGGAACGTTTATAGATGACACTCATACGTCTTCATCCTGGGTTCTGTATCACAGAGCACTGGTTGATAGCCACATTAAACAGCATAATAAGGGGGGAAAGCAAACAGAGAATTAAAAAGGAGTTTCCCTCTTCATTTCTTGCATCTCTTGTTTGAGATTTTGCTTGGTCAGGCAGAGCAAAATCAAAGAAAAATATTTCTGCAAGAAGTGCTCTGTGGAAATCAGCTGAAATCTGCACCTGCTGCACCCTGGCCAGCAGAGAACTGGAACTCCTGGTGGCTGGCTGAAATCAGAGGCATTGAGAGGACCAGAGGATTTTATGCAGGCACTGATTTGGGGCTTGTTGCAGCACTGTATATAACAAAATCTTCACAGATTTCATGAGCTATCACAGTGGTTCCAAATCTCTCATTTTTCCTTCCCAGGGATAAAGATTTCTTTCAGGGAACAGGAAACTGAAGACATTTTCTCCTAAGCAGTGTCAGACCCCACTTAAGGCATCTCTTATCAAAATATGCTTTCCTGTCATGTTGTGGTTCTGTATCTCAGATGCTCCACGGTGCTTGTCCTGTCTCCACAGCCTTTATATCTCCTCACCTTTGTAGGGAGAGCCCTGAGAGCAGACCTTGATGGCCTTTAGCTGTCCAGAGGAGGAAGGGGTGAGCAGTAGCTCAGAGGAGTGCTGGTTTTCAAAGCATTCCAGCTCTCTCCTGGGAGCAAAGCCCTGGTGTGGCAAGGGGAGGGAGAAGATACAAAAATGCAGCACTTGGAAATTACCTCTGATTTTCAGAAGCCTTTAGAAATGCTGCTGCCATAACTGGAGACACACCACCGCTGGAGATCCACCACTTTGGGGAGTACAAAACCAACCAGCAACTGGCTCCTTGCTGTGCTGCTACCTTCCCTCTGAACAAGCTTTAACTAAACCCAGCCAAATACTCTCGACTAGAGAGAGGTCATCTCACAGCTCTCAGACTGCCCAAGGTGGAAAGGAAATTGCTGGAGAGGAAGAGGAGGACCACACAACACAAAGGTCTTTAACTAGAAGTAATGGCAGCTTCAGCAAGTGCTTGAGCAGCCTTTCCTCCATGCTTGCCCACCTGGCTGACCTGGCTGAGTGGTGTCTTTGTCCAAATCTGGGCAGTTCATGCCCACTTTAGCATCCAGCTTAGACCCTAACAGCCAGCTGGGGTCAGCATCGTCTTCTCCTCCCATCTGTCTAAAACAAGAAAGGGAAGAGAGAGAGTCACAGTGCTCCTTAAAATGTACAAACCATTTCTTCTCCTCCCGAGCTTGCTTTGCATCTCCATTGATTGTGCTGATGAGAATTCTGCTGCTGCTGCAGAACGGCACAAGGGGACCTTCCCCTCTGCAAGGGTAGTGCCATCAGCCTCCTCCCAGCGAGACCTTTCGTGCTTCACCTCTCAGCTCCTGCTGCCTCACTGATATTTAAATTTTTTAAATGGCTTAGCATGCACTTCTGAGTCCTAATCTTTAGACAAACTCTTGGTTCACCTTCTAGCCCTGGGTTCCTTCAGGATCAGCCTTACATAAATATTGTTACTTACAGCCACTCCGATCAGCACAGACCTATCCCCTTCAGCCTTTTCCCCCCTTCCCATTCTGAAAAAAGAGGGCAAACTGTTTTACACCAAGAACCATCTGTGAGCCTGTCTCTCAGGCCATCAAACTCCTCCATCCATTACCCAGAGCCTTCCTCACCTCGGCCGTGTGACAGTGCAATAAAGATGACAAACTAATTCAATGACTTGTAATTGCAGCCAAACAAAGGCAAGTGCTGCAGCTTCTCCTTTTGTGCTTCCCTGCCATATCGGGGGAGCCAGCTATGCAAACATAGCACTGGGAGGGTTTTATGACAGCCACTGAATGGGCAGAGGAGCTTGGTCTTGCTTTTTTATGGGTTTTGGCTCTGTAATATTTGGCTGTGTGGTGCTGGCCATTGCCATTGTGTCTGGATTCTATGTCAGCAGCAGCTAATTGTTCCAATAATGTTTATCATGGGGATCCACCAGGGAGCTGTATATGTGGAGATAAGCTACAGGGCAATGATACTCACTATCTTGCTGATCTCTATACACAGTGCTTTTGCTTCATGCCAAAATGCTCTTTAGGTTTCCAGCCTATTAAAAAACAAAAGAAAGAAAGAAAGAAAGAAAGAAAGAAAGAAAGAAAGAAAGAAAGAAAGAAAGAAAGAAAGAAAGAAAGAAAGAAAGAAAGAAAGAAAGAAAGAAAGAAAGAAAGAAAGAAAGAAAGAAAGAAAGAAAGAAAGAAAGAAAGAAAGAAAGAAAGAAAGAAAGAAAGAAAGAGAAAGAAAGAAAGAAAGAAAAAAGAAAGAAACAAAGAAAGAAAGAAAGAAGAGAGAGAAAAGGGGGGAGAAAGGAAAAAATAGAAGGAAAGGAAAGAAAAAGAATAAATAACAGCTTAATCATTGTGCCAACAACAGAGTCTAATGGGATGTAATCAGGTTCCTCTGATAATCTTAGCAACACAGGCAAGTTCTGTGCAAAAGCAGCAGTTGAAGCAGTTGGCTCTCCCCAGCACCTGCTGCTGCAGTCCCGGGTCCCCTCCCTGTGCAGCGGGAGGGAGGCACTCCTGGAACCATGCAAGCCTCTCACACAGGCTCTGCGAAATGATAAAGAAACAGTTCATTAAATGCAGAGTATTAAGGAGCCACTGCTTGCTCCACATTCCATGCTGCTGTCCAAGTGGAAGAGCCACTCTAACGTTCAACCCCCAAAGCAGCTTCCCCTTGCCTCTGGAAGCAGACAGAAGGAGGCTGCCAGGCAGATGCCCCAAAATAAGGAGACGCTAGGGGCTCCGTGTAACAGGTTGCAGGGAAGTGACTGGGGTTCAAGGCTGGCCCCTAGGAACAATGCTAACCAAATGCCTCAGTGCACAACGACTCTCCTTTATGCAGCGACTGGTAATCATTTGCATTCTTAATTCTCTTACATGTTGATCCCACCACATTAAGGACTATGAAATAAAGAGATGAAGATCTGGGCTGGGTAGCTTGCAACCTGTTCCTCCCAGGTTCTGCTCTAAAGCCCAAACATGGGACAAAAGCAGCAAAGAAGTGAAAATGCCTTGGTGGGGAAGGAGCACTGTGGTTAGAAGCACTCTTTTACCATAATAAATGGTTGATAATCACAGGCTCGGTGCTGTGGCTGCAGTGCCAGCTCACTATTATTCTTCCTGGTCCTGTGAAGTTGCCCCAAGATCTCTGCCACACACATTATTAATCTGCTTAAGAATTAGGTGCATAAACTCAGCAGAGTTAATAAAATGCTAGAGCTTCATCTCCAAAGTACAGAAATCCCTCCCTTATGGAAAAGTCCTGAAGGATTTAATAAGGATACCACCAGTTATTTCCTATAGAAATTACTCTGAAATCATTTACATAATTTGAGAAAATGATATACTTCCTACAGGCTTTTGAACCATCCTGAGGGACTCTGTAGCAAAGACAGCCTGCTTCCTGGAATTCTGCTGGATATTAGAATATTCTGCTGTGTTCCAGAGAAATCTTTCGCACAGGGCTGCCAGAATCCTGCTCTGAAACTCAGCTGGTCGTGGTCCTGCAAGCAGCAGGCTATGGAGCACTTTCTGCCCTGTGTTTCTCATAGGCAGTGGCTGGATCTGCACTATCCAGTAAAGCTGCACAGTGGCAGTGGGGCTGGAGAGCCAACCAGCTCCAGCAGCCACTTTGTGCACGGTTTTGAGTGGTGGTTAAAATGGGCTGCAGCTCTTCCTATCCTTGCCAGTATCCCCAGTCCCTGCTAGAAAGGGAGCGAGAAGGGCAAACCTGTAGGAGATTCAGAGATTCCCAGCAGCAACATTCCCACATCTACCCCTGGACTGAGGACCAGGATTTGCCCCTTGACTCACCCTGCCTCCCTATTTCCATACTCGATGCAGGGTTAACTCCTGTGACCTTACTTCCTTAACACATATAGGAATATGCAAATCGAAAGCAAACACAAAAGCCACCTTCCAAACCAGAATGCTCCTTCACATTCCCTCTGGGCATGGGGAGGGAACAGACTGTGTCTGATGGCTGAGGCCAGTCACAGGAATACAGGAGTGGATCTGTGGCAACTTTACTCTCCAGTGCTTCCTGTTCCACTCCCAGTGAGTGCATTTCACATCCAGTGGATTATGCTTAGAGGAAGAAGAAAATGCTCTAAAGATTCCCAGAAATCCCTGCCCTGCCCAGACTGCACCAGAGGACCTCTATGGTGGGTTTCAGAACTCTGTCCTCTAGGACCTGACTGCTTTATCTGGAGCATGTTCTGTGCTCTGCAGTGGCTCAAAGGGAAGCAGCAGCCAGGTTTGGACGTGGAGCTGGGGCTGCAGCTTCCCCATGTTCTTGACTTGCTGAAGAGCTACCACCACGAGGAATAATTCACAATATCTTGGCATCTCCTACGGTTTTGTCCTTGGCCTGGGTTCACTCTGCTCCTTTGGGAGATGAACCTTTCAAGCTTCACTTTTCCATTTCACTGCTCTAGTAGCTCTCTACAACACTCACGGAGCCAGGATGGTGGATCTGCAGCTTCTGAATGAACTATAATTGCTCATACCATCTTCAGAATATCAATCTTCAGGACTTCTCCTATTTACTAGTTTATTCCTAAAATAAACTCTGCTTTTAAGCACCAGATGGCTTTTCCACAGCAAGATGGCTCAGGGTACTACCCGTGTTTATTCCATGCTCTCAGAGAAATTTCTGTTTGGATTCTGCATAGAGGAGGTGGTGGATTCTATTGGATGCATGGTTTTAGCTTCCTCCTGGTTAACACTGTGCTGTAATGTGACATTTAGATATTACCAAACCTCTAAATGACAGCTATTTATTAACTGAACTGGAAGTGCAGCCTTACCTATGGGCAAAATGAATGGAACAGAGGCTTGCTTTACAGCAAGTGAGACACAGCTCTGTGTAACCACTGTGCAGATCCTTTTTCTAAGAGGAAAACACAGCAAATACTAGAGAGCATTTAGATTAGATCCCAAAAGTGCCTCTTGCTGCAGAAACAAATGGTAGGGTTCTACACCAAGTGGTTTGTGAGTAGCCAAACAATTGCACTTGTGAGGAGTTTCTAAAAGTGAAGAGCAAATGCTACAGAAAGAGCAACTGCTGGCCCCTTCCAACCAAAGAACCCCCAGCCCACTGCAGCCTGACCACAACAGTAATTGTAGGGTGGGGGGGGAAGGGCAGAGAGCCTTAAAAACAGTCCCACCAGTGCCTGGGAAGTGTGAGTAGGATCTTTTCAACCCCTTAAAGAGTCCTCTTCAGTACCTACTGGAGGGCTAGCTGCTCTCCATGCTCCTTTCTGCACCATTAGCACATTTGTCAGCTGAGCTCTGCTGCCAGCGTTGTCGGTGTTAAAACAGGAAGGTGTGAACCTGGGGCCAGATTTCAGAGCTCTGAGCTGGGGAGGGAAACAGAGTCTGACCTCACCACAGTCTTTTGGTACAATGATTTTCATTGTTGATGTCTGATTAAATTCCACAAGACAGTAGCACCTCTGAATAGTGACTACTGAATTTTTTTCACCTAGATTTGAGATGCCTATCTGCAAGGCTTTGTTTGCAGTGAACTGTTAACTAAACCATGTACACCAGGAGTTTCATGTGCTTGACAAGTGTGCCAGCAACAATCCATTAGCCATGGTTCTGGGATGTATTGTGGGTCTAACCTGCACGAAACCAGATGCTCCCTGTGAACCTCAGAGGAAGCACATAGCAAAATTGTCCTATTTTGCTACTAGCTCTTGCTTTCTGCCAGATTAATTTCAATCCATTTTGAATAGGGAATCACGGCCAACTGTTCCACCAAAAGTGGGAAGAGCTGCAACAGGTCACTGTTTTCAGCTGGTTCTCTTTGGTAGAACCACACTAGCACAGAAGAAAAGAGGGGTGGTTGAACTTCTTCAGGATAAGCAATTCCTCTTCATTGCTGTGGAAGCTGCATGGACCAGGGGTGTCAGACCACCATCAATGGTGTGCAAGTGCAAAGCTGCTGACGTTCAGAAAGCAGTAAAACCAGGCTGGCTGAAGGACAAGTTAATATATTTTTAATGAGATCTTCATTTGCCCAAGACAAGGATCACAAATGCAGTGTGAAATGTACCAAATGTGTGGTGTGAGAAGAGCTTTCTCTTCCTGTGCTGAACATCTACACCTGGCCTGAGGGGTCTGACTAGACAGGAAACCTTTGCAGGAGTGGTTGCCTAGGTGCTGTCTGGGTGGCTGTTGAGATCTGTGTGATGTCTAGCACGAAAATACCATAAGCTGTAATAACTGCAAATAGCCTACAACTACCTTGCACAGCAGAGGTGTTTGCTATTGGCCGGGAGAGAGAACCTTGGAGCAGTAAATAATTTCAAACCTTAGACCATTGCATTGCAGTTGTTGCTAAGGAGCCTTCCAAAGCATGTTGTTCACACAAATGCAACTTGATATGTTGTGATTTTAAGCAAGCAGAAAATAAGGAACTACTGGCCCTAGTTCAGCAAAACTGTCAGAAGCCAGTGATGAGTCAAAGGCAACTCTTTCTCACTCTGAAGACTGAAACACCTCCTCTCTGAGACGTGTTAGGAACAGCAGGCTATCTGCAAAAGTCACATTGTCACGGTGAGAACAGAAACCTGGTGATATGTGCTATCCATATATTTCCATCCCCTAAAGAGGCTAGAAAAATCCATCTGATCTACCTACAATGCAGCTGGGATGGGAAGATAGATCTCTGAGCCCTGTGGGACACATCCCTGGCTCTCGAACCAAGCCAAGAGATTTATCAGTCCCGGCCTGTGCAGACCAGTGAGTGTCTGTTCCATGGGGATCGCGAGCACCCTGGAAACAGGACCATTTGTGGTACCTTACCTGCTGGAGGGATGCTCTGTGTGCAGGGCTGGACCAGAACCGAGCTCCCCAGCAGCCAGCTGGACTCCTGAGTGGCTGTGTGAGATTACACAACTGGCAAACCCAACGTGCTGCAGATTCTTGGATTAGCTGGCTGGGAGGCAAGGAAGTAATGATTTATAGTGTTCATGCTTCTCATTTTAGCTTGGATTTTTCATGAATTTTAAAGCTGTCATTGGCTTCATTTGGCATTTGCTCTTTTCTCACTACATACACTCTACCCCACACATCATTTAGAATTCCACAACCACAACTAAAGTAAAAAAAAAAAGAAGGATACATTCATTTATTCATTTTCTTAGAGCCTTCTTACAGCTTTGAAACAAAGCTATTTTCTGGGGGGTTAAAAAACCCAAATAAAGGGAAAAGGAAGTGTTTTAAAGAAACACAGCAGTAGGAATCAAGCTGTACAAAGGACAATGCATTGCCTCCCCTTCCCCCATGCACCTTCTGTTTTAAATAGGTGCAAAAAAAAAATATCTGTAACTCAGATTTTGGGAGCATGAGAGGCAAACCCAACCAGCCTGCATTTATCGTCTGTTGATTGATCACAGCCTCTCATCTTGGTACACTGAGGATAGATAGATCCACTGAAAACTGCCTCACCTTCCCTGCAGTAACTCTTCTGCCTCCAAACATGATGTGGAAACCCAGAAATATGCTGGGCCAAGCACTGCTGAAGGTCCTTGGAGCTGGGTGCTTTAGATAAGCTCCTCAGCCTAGGGTTTATCCAACTTCACAGCAACAGTCTGCAGTACTTCTTCAGCTTCTCACATCGATTAGGGAGCAGGGGGTGGGCTGGATGATCTTTAAAGCTCCCTTCCAACCCCAAATGCTCAATGATCCTACAGTTCTCTGAGGCTGTGATGGAGAGATACTGAGTGACAGGGAATGCTGTAGGTGGGGTTCAGGGGCAGAAAGTAGGAGATGTCTACTGGCTGCTGAAACAGCTCCCAGATTTGTCACTTGCCCACATGGCAGAAGGTTCTAAGAAATCCCTCCTGAACATGCTAAAAAGGAGGCTCAGACACCAAGCTCCATGGATTTAAAGCAGAAAAGGGGCAAAACACCCAAGCAGTTGAATTGTGTCTGTAGTTTATTTCATCAGAAGGATGTGTTTGAAAGCCTGCCCTTAATGAGCAGCAACACAGGCTGGGCAGGCACGAAGTATTGGGAGCAGGATCAGTCCTGCTATCATTATTAGGTGGCACCTTGGAACCCACTTTGCAAGACCCAGTCCTTTGCTCTGCCAGTCTGCTCTCCAGCAGTGCAGCTCAGCCTGGGGTAGATGTAAGTGTGAGGGAGCACATCTCTGAGCCACAAACCCTCGCTGTTATCACTGACTCGTGGCACCAGCTCTGCAGGATTTGCATTTCCAGTGAATATTTGGGATACCATGTGAGGAGCCTTGGGCAGAATGATCATAAGCTGGAGGTATTTTTCACACAGCTTCTACACCCTTGTGATGGATTTTTCTGGCATTTCCATGTGAGACTTGGAGCCATCTCTCCGACTAGACGACAGGACCATGTACTTAAGGATTCTGCCCAAAAGTGACAGTTGGCAATCTCCTTTAACAAACATCCAACAGGTCTGGGCAAGAAATTAAAGACACTTTTCCAGTAGTAGTGTTAGTCTGGGAGAAACTGGGATAACCCAATGAGAAGGAATCAACATGAAAATAGCAAAGATTGCTCTTTAGGTGACCTTTCTAGACAGCATACAGAATTCCTGCCATTAAATTAACGTATTGACACAAACATCAAAGTTTCATGCTGAGCAATAATCTGTTGTCCTCCCCTGAAGCAGACAAAAGGAGTTGGGAAACACACACCAGCAGCCTGGGGGGAAAGGAAGGACCAGCTTCCTCTTTCCCCGGCACTGGAGCCTCTTGCTTGCCATGCCACAGCCCAAAGGGAAGCGCAGGATGGAGCCTGAGCGTAGAATCCAGCAGCTCCAGAAGGTGAGGTCTGTGCTAGGAGCCTGGCAGTGCAGCTCCCCACCCACACTGAAGCTCCTTATTCTGAGTAAATAGGAAGCAGTTTAAGCAATGTGCCTTCTCGCACTGAGCTGCACTTGCAGGGGGGTCATAAGGGGTCTGCTCAGTTCTCACGATCAGGGTTACACCTCTGCTACAGATCAGATTGGACTCATCAGGCACACTGCAATCCAAAGTCCTTCCTCTGCCCTGAGAGGAGGAAATACGATGCACCACGCTGTCTGCCAAACATCCCAGTGATTAATTCTCTTAGATTAATTGTGAGAGAAGAGTTACCACAAGACCAAACTGCGAGTCCGGAGAGCTGCTCCCCCTCGCCTGCCACGCTGGAAGTGTCTTTCTGTCTGCAAAGGCTCAGACAGCCACTGGGGCCCAGCCAGGATTCCTGTAGTGAAACAATCGACTTGGCATCATGTTGACACGTATAAACAACAGTCTGTCAACAGGCCTCACATTAGTGACAGAACATTTTTGGCAAAACAGGAGCATCCTTCTGGGCACTATGGCGACACCAGCCAGCAGCAGCCATTCATGCCTGCGCTCTCCAGCGCTATATTAATTACAAGATTGTAGCAGTGACACTTATCCAGGAAGCTGCAAGCCCACAGAAGGAGCCTTGCAGGGGAGCAGGCGATGGCTGACCGGGAGCGTGCCTCTAGCTGCTTCTCCACGCAGCAGCTGCAGGCTTCCGCGCCGAGGGCAGCCTCTGTCAGCACACAGCCAGCAGATCCGTGCGGCGGCCGAGGGCAGCGTGGGCACACACCTGAGTGCCAGCTGAGGGCAATCAGCTGCTCTCCTGCTCAGCAGCCAAGCGAAGCAAACAGCCCTGCTGAGGGCAAACAGCCCTGCTCTAGGCTTCCCCTGGGTTTTAATGAAGGCCCAAATTAAATGACAATTGCTAGTTCAGAGGGGGTTTTATCCTGCTTTTTCATGCCTCCTTTACCACCCAAAGGCAGAGCTGAGGGAGTTTAGGTTGCTGCAAAATATCCATCAATGGACTGAAAAAACAGAGAGAGAGAGCAGACTGAGGGGAGATCACATCACTGCTGATCAATATTTAAAGGGTGGGTGTCAGCAGGATGGGACCAGGCTTTGCTCAGTGGTGCCCAGCAACAGGACAAGGGGCAATGGGCACAGACTGGAATAGCAGAAGTTCCATCTGAACATGAGGAGGAACTTTTGTAATTCAAGAGTAACAAAGCCCTGGAGCAGGCTGCCCAGAGAGCTGGTGGAGCCTTCATCTTTGGAGACATTCAAAACCCACCTGGATGTGTTGCTGTGTGGCCTCCTCTAGGTGCCCCTGCTTTGGGAGGGGGCTGGACTCAATGATCTCCAGAGGTCCCTTCCAACCCCTCCCGTTCTGTGATTCTGCAAGAGAAGGTGTAAAACTTATTTAAGCTAGTTAATTTTTTTGCCATAACTGCTCTGCTTTTTCACATTTTTCTACATCCTTAAAACATGATTTACACTTATTAATAATCCTTTAGAGTCAATGGACCAAAATTAGAGGTAATGTATAGAAGGGAACTTGGAAGGGTGGAGAAACATCAATTACCTGCTGGCAACTGGGTGGAAATTTAAATAGTAAGAAAATATAAAGTGGATGACAGCCAAGCATGCCAGAAGATGCATGACATCAGCTCTGGAGGCCGTGCAGGCAATTAGCACTGGAAGGGAACACTCCTTTGGTTGTGGAAGACAGGAGCTGCACACACTGCAGCACCACCAACCTCAACCAGTGCTTGAGCCAGCTCAGAGGCCAGGTCCCCCTCCCCTGCTAGCCAGCCTGCTGCTGTCTCTTGGCCACTCCATGTGCTCAAGCCAAGGCAAAGGAGTTGCTCATTAAGGCACTGAGGGGGTGCAAGCCTCACTTCTGTGGCCCCTCTTAGATGTCTTTACAGAGTTTAAACCCCAGAACCAACATTTAGGGGGAACCAGCAAGCCCATTGCTGTACCAGGAGAGATGACATCCTCAGAAATGTAAACATTTGGGATGCTCCTGAGGCAAAACCAGAACTTCTTTTTGCTGTGCAGGAAACTTCAGCATTTCTGGAGAGCTGGTTTCCAACTGAGATTTTGAAATTCCAATATTTTGACTTTAAAATGTCAAAATCAAATATGTGTCTTTTTCTGGATCAACAGAAAAAACTTTTTGCACTGCTACAGTAGAATGCTGCAACGTGCTGTGTTCAACCAGCCTGCAAAGCTCTGCTCCAGGGACACCCACAAAGCCATTTCTCTTCCCAGTACCTGGTGCTTGTACCTTGCAGTGGCTGCTGAGTGGTTTTGTTAAGCTGGGAAGCAAAACGTTTGCCAGAGATGAGCATGGGATAGACAGCAGACACTGTCCTGCTGCGAGGCAGTGCGTTGTTGCACCCAATTTCTATTACTACTATTAAAAAGGCAGCTCTAAACACAAACTGCACCCAAATGTTTGTGACAATAATTAGCAATTGCTTCAGTTTTGGAGGCATTTCAGCAGGAGGTCTTGGCAGAGGCTCAGCTGCACTTTCCAGCTCAACATTTTTCCTGTGGTGGAGTCAGTTGCAGGGTTTGATGCAATAAAGTCCTTGAAAGATGAAGTGAATCTACATCCATCACAGAGCAGGGGAGGCATCTTCTGAGGTTCCAGAGGAACTCCTGATGTTTCTCCACACTCTTGTCCATCACTTTCATCAATGCTCCTTTGGATTTTCCTGTAAACTTTATTTATTTGAAAAACTGGAGAGGGTCCTAAACCCTGCTTGTTCTGAAGGAACCCTAGGGACCAGTGGAACACTCTTGCTTTGGCTGTTCATAGGACGCACACAGCCTGCCAGCTGCATGTCCACAACACCGCCCACTGGATAACTGTGACTTCACCAACAGTGCCCTCTGAAGGAGGGTGAGGAAGGGCTACACAAACAGTGGCCTGGGCTGAGGTTTCTAGAACCACCCAAGGAAGCTAGGCAGCAAATTCCCATTTAAATTCAGTGGAAGTTGGGACTCTGACTCCCTGAGCTCCATTAGAAACCTCCCCTCCCCCTCGATTCACAAAGGAGGCTGCTCCATTAGCCTGATGTTGATTAATTAACAGTGCTTTTAGGCTTCCCTTGCATGAATTCATCAAACCTTACCAAACTGAAATACATCACTTATTTCCTCTTTTAAGCAGAAGGGAACTCGGTGATATTTCAAAGTGTTTGTAAATGATGCTTTAATAGCTCCTAATGCATCATGGCCCAGTTTCCACCAGTGGCTTATGAATGTTCATGCAGCCCAGAGAATCAGCTGGCAGCCCTCACAGCCATGGCTGGCATCAGCTGAGCAGGGACACTGCACTCTGCAGGGCAGGGTGATGCAGATGGCAATGAACCCCTCACAACTTACCTCTCCATGGCTGGGGGCAGTGTGACAACCTGTTCTGAGGCTGGGGACAAGCAGTGATGGGGAACGCTCTCTGGGCAGCAGTGCCTCAGCACAGACTGCCTGCCATGGACAGCTGGTGCTCACCAAGGTGCATCCCACACATATTGGCCAGGAGGAACACCCCTGGAGGTCCTAAAGGTGGTGCTAAGGGGTGTGGTTTAGCACTGGGTTTGGTAGACTTAGTGGTTGCACTGGATGATCTTAAAGGTCTTTTTTTGCAACAAGGAGTCTCTGGTTGTATGTGTGGACTGTCCCTTAGCCATGGGTGAAGAGCTGATAATGCATGAGCACACTGAAACCAGGGCACTCCATACAGGAAGGCTGCAACTTCATTAATGTCTAAGTAGATATTTGCAACCAAAATCCACCCTGTTGCTCCAGTGGCCCCAACACAGCGAAACTGGGGGGGCTGGTTAAGGTGGGTTCCCATCAGACCTTGCAATTCAATGCAGTTCCCAGGGTTATACTGCACCTGATAGCAGGGAAGTGGAGTCAAACGAATACAGCAGTGCTGCAGGGAGCACAAGCACCCATAGCATGGCAAAACCCTCCCAGCATTGTTTTCCATGGAGTCAAATGTGAGAGTGAGAAGAAAGCAAATGCAGAGCCTGTGACCAGTATCCCAAATTCTACATTTTATTGTCTGTAAACCCTGCAAGGGGGACAAGTTCTGATCCTAATTAATTAATAATGAAAAACCAAATCCACAGGGCAAGGTTCACTGCTGGAGTAAAACTGCCTTGTCCTGTGCCAGATGTGCAGTCTGCTGTTCAGGCTGTGTCACGAGAGAAGGTCTGTGTGGCAAAGATGGATTGGCCATAGGCCATGCACCCTCAGGTGTTTCCAGCAGTGAAATGATTACCTGTGCTGCAAGCCCTAACACCACAGAGCCAGCGCACTTCAGCCGGAGCCTCTGACAGCCTCAGCTCTCTCTGGAACAACTACAACTACCTGAAAGGTGGTTGTTGCCAGGAAGGGGCTGGTCTCTTCTCCCAGGCAACCAGCACCAGAACAAGGGGACACAGTCTGAAGCTGCACCAGGGGAAGTTTAGGCTCGAGGTGAGGAGAAAGTTCTTCACTGAGAGAGTCATTAGTCACTGGAATGGGCTGCTCTGGGAGGTGGTGGAGTCACCGTCCCTGGAGGTGTTCAAGAGGGGATTGGATGTGGCACTTGGTGCCATGGTCTAGTCATGAGGTCTGTGGTGACCGGTTGAGGTCTCTTCCAACCTTGGTGATACTGTGATCCTGTGGAATTCCACCCTCTTGCTTTCCAAGGGCACGCAGTCCGTCGGAGTACTTCATATTCCCCATCTGAACTCATGTTGAGTGGTGTTAACAGGATTTTTGCCTCATCAGTGAGGCAGCAAAACTACTGTGTTGGGTGACACCAACATCAAGCAAATAGAAAACCACTCTTCTTTTATCTTAGTTCATTTCCTGGGCTGCAGATAAATTAATATGTGCAAATGCTCAAACCAAATAACTTTCAGGCAGACTGGTCCATTTTTCATTAGGCCTGTTTCAATATTTCATTCTGTTGTATGAACATCTGACACACCCATTAAACACAATGTTATTAGCAAAAGCAAGGAGTGGGACCACATCACTTCTGTTTACTAATTATTTCCACAGCACTCTTGGGGTGAGCAGTGCTCAGAAGCAGAGACAAATGAATCCATTGCTGCCCACACCTACCTAGCCCTCAGGAGGCTTGCGGTGTTCCACTGGATTCCTTCCTGTGAAAATGGCTTTCCCCCATCCCAAAATGAGCTTTCAAGGCTTGGAAGCATGGTGCCTCTTGTTCTCCAGGTACTGACTGCAGGCAGGACTGACTCCTGCAGCAGGCTGCAGAGCAGGCTTCCTGCAGAACCTGTGGCAGAACCACAGCTGAGTCTCCTTTATGTCCCCTCAGTGCCGCTCACATTTGTGTGTCTGAGGCACAGTGAGCAGTGAGGTTAAGCACCGTGGTGAAGGGCTCGAAGTCTGATCTACAAAGTGCTTCTACTGCACAAAATGGCAAAACCCAACCCTGCTTCATTCACCAGAGGCCACCCTATGGACTTTTTGTCTAATTTCCCCACGAGCCATCACTCATTAACTCAGCAGAAATCCATTCCTGGAAGTTCCTGAGGTTGCCTTTTTCCTTCAGGAGCCAGCAGAGCAGACAGCCCTGCTCCAGTGCTACGAGAGGGAGCGCCGGCTGCCACAGGCACTACTCAAAACATTTACTTTGGATGCATCTAAATTGCAAACACCCATCACATCCAGAGCACTTATGTGTTTACAGACAAATGCAGAAAAGATTATTTTTGAAGCAAGACAATATTTCCTCTTTCTTGACTTTCTATTAACACTTGAATCATGTATTTAAAAAAGGGAAGAAATCAAAATGAGGCAACTTTGCAAGATCAATGTTTGCTATAGAAGCAAAAAAATGGCATACAGAGAGAAGAAAATGTGATAGGGAACTCAAGGAAAAAGAACCCCTTTAGTACAATAATAAATGAAAATAGTTTTATCATCTGCTGTAGATATTAGCAATATTTCTCTGCAGATGATAAGTGTGACTAGAATAGCATCCATTTAAAAGAAATCACATTACTGCCTCATCTCTGATGGCTATTGTGGGACTGGTATTAGAGTAGAGCTAGCTGCAATTTACCTTTTTTAACTAATAGCTCTTTGTTTTCTGCATGGATCCTTTTAAAATCTCTCATAGGCTTTTAAGATATCACTTACCATTTAATCACTTTCCACTTATTCTCCTCTCTCCAGGCTCCTCAGTCTTTAGCTGCATTATGATTTACTACCTGTGTACATTTCAGCATGTACACAAAGCTGCTTTCCTTCCAGGTCTGTTTGTCTTAACAGATATTTTCCTCTACTATTCAGTGTGTTGCCAGAAAGATCAGGTAACTTCTGGGGCCTTTCATGTGTTGAGTCTCACAGCAAAAGTAGCTGCAGAACATCCTCAGACTTGTGATGTGGTCAACATGGAGAGCTGGGGTGGAAGAGTGATGAGAAGGGAAGGTGAAGTTGCAGATCATAGAATGGAATCATAGAACCATTTAGGCTGGAAAAGATCCAAGATCATAGAGTCTCTATCAAGCTCACCACAAAGCCATATCCCCCAGCAGCACATCTACACAGCTTTCAAACCCCTCCACCACCTCCCTGGGCAGCCTCTTCCAATGCCTGACAACCCTTCCAGTGAAAGTTTTGTTCCTAATGTCCGGAATCGAGATCTCCCAAGACTCCAGATGAAATGCTCTGTTTGGCACTCAGCTGGCACTCCAGTTGAAACGCTCTGTTTGGGGAGCACTCTGCAGTGCTGGGCAGCAAGCTCTGTGCTGTGGCCTTTGGAAATAACCCCCAGAGAAGTTCTGCAGGTCTCTGTGCACTTTGCTTCAGGACTGCAAGCCACATCTGCCTGCCCTTGTGACAGCCAAAATGTCATAGCATGGGGGTGACCCCAAAATAAAGAGGTTTGCATTCCCAGTTACTGCAGAGCAACAGCTTTAGAACAGTGGACATCCTGCACAGAGGTGTGTGGGTCGTGGTTTACAATGCCCACTGCTGCTCCTGCCCTGGTGTCACCGCTGCAGTCACTTGCTGTAAGGCTGTGCTTGAACACTGTGTTCAGCTGGGCTGTGAAAAGCTCTGGTTGCTGTAAACCTCTCCATTGTATTGCCTAAACCTGTGTCTTCTGCAACACTTCTGAGTGTTAATATAAAAGCAGATGAAACTCTCAGGCAGGCTGCAGAGATGTTACTCACACAAAGGCAGCAAATCCCCCTGACTCCCCCAGCAAAAACGATCGTTTACTGAGTCTTTAGTGTATGGATTTTGGATTAAGGTGTGGCAAATATCTTTGTTATGATGAAAGTGAAAGGTTCAATTAAATTCCAGGGATAAACTCAGGAGCAAAATTTGCAAATCCAGGGCTTCTCTGAGTCAAGGTCTGTAAAGAACCAGCAGGCTGGCTGAGGGGGAACTGAGGCAAAGCAGTGCTGCAGAGCTCATTTCCCCATCACTAGCAGCAGTGCAGTGAGGTGCATGCAGGCTGATCAGGCAGGTTGAAGGCATCCCTAAATGAGCCCTCTTAAGGACCTGGGATTTGGCAAGCTCCACACAAGTTGGCGTAGTGGCTGTGTTTTGGGTGGCAAAACATCAAGAGAGTTGTCCAGTCCACTCAGAGGTCCAGGGTTTGGTACAAAGTATGGCTCCAAGCTGAAGGGTCAAAGTCCTACAGTTCCAACATGATGATGATCCCACAGACTACCCACTGGTGGGACCCCAACACCTCCTTTACACAGCCACTTTGAAAGCCACAGTCATCATTGCTTGCTAAGTCTCCCTCATGTCTGGGCAGGGCAAACTGTCCTAGGACAGAAGGAACAATGGCCACATTTTCCAAGGGTAAAGGAGGGATGAAAGTGGAAGGCTGCTGTGGGTGACCTTGCTTCCTGACACAGCAAATGCAGTGTCAGCTCAGGTCACAAGCAGAGCAGCAGTGGGAAGATGGCAACTGCCCTACCCATACCACCCCACTGGTGGGGCAGTGGCTCTGGGATCCATCAGGATCTTCACCCAGGAAGCCCAGCTGTGAGAGGGAGCCAGTGGAGCCTTGGGGCTCATGGCAGCCAGCACCCCGAGGGCTTTGCCATGCCTGATGCTTCAGGTCTGCTGGGACAGGTGAGCAGCGCTCTACCTGCAGCCTTTCCAAAGGCAGGGGCTGAAGATGCTGGAGCGCAGCTGTGCTCTCAGAGTGACTGTGGTGTCTGGAGCAGCAACATAGAGCTGCAGCTCTTGGTTGTCTGCTGGCTGGGATTCAGGCAGTTCAGCTGCAGTTATTCAGCCAGGTTTAAGAGAGGGTGGAGGAAATGATTCATAAAGGATTTGCTTTGCCTTTCTAATTGAAAATTTCAATGCAGTTAATACTTTTCACTTCTTGTCCACTCTAATCTTATTTATTGTGCCTCTGACACCTTCCATTATCCTTCCCCTGACTCCTTGTTTTAGATGAAACAGTTCTGCTGCTTTACCACTGAAAATGATATTATTGCTGTGCTATCAGTGGCAACTTCCTGTGCCTTTGTGTATACAAATTAAAGAGTGGATTATCATTAATTATGCACTACAATTTTTCCTGGCAACAGTCTGAAAGTGACAAAACATTTGCTTTTGTCGTAGTTCTATTAAGTGAACCCAAACTGAGCTGCTGAAATTTATGACACTTTACTAGGTTTTTAATTTGCAGCAGAGGGTCAGGATCATGACAGTGATTTGATTTTATTTTGCACTTTATTTTCAGCGATCCTTGTAAGGATGTTAATTAAATTGTTTGAACTAAACTGGTTTTATCATTCCAACAACCTGTATTTATTGCATATTAACGAGAAATCTCTTGTTAGCACTACTTAATTTCCAACAGTTGAGCTTAATAATGGAAAAAGCCTCTGTGCTGGGGAGACAACTGCTTCAACCAGAGGAATAATGAGTCAGGCTTTCTTTAGAAAAGAGAATGGCATTTCCCTGTCCCTGCTCTGGCAGAGCCAGATTCAACCATAACACAACTCTGAAAGCAGTTGAAGCAGTGGCTTACCCCAGGATGTGACCGGCTGTGGTGCTGCACTGGACTCAGGAAAGCTTTGCTCACTCATCTGGGAGCACATCTCAGAGCCACTTGTAGCAGGTGGGTGGGACACAACCCAGCCTAAAAGGTTGCTGAAGCTGGACCCTTGGGCATGAGGACTTGCAAAATACTCCACAGTACTGAGGAGAATGGGTGGTGAAGTACAGCCAGTACAGCCTGACACCCCCACCCAGGGCAGGCTGGCAGGGCTAGCCAGGGTTCCCTGCAGCAGGCAGATTCCCCTGCTCCCTCTACACAAATATTTGTAGAAGGAAAGAATCAGAACCAAGGGTGGTTTTAACCTATTCCCCATGTAAATCCTTGCACCAGAAGCAGTGTGCAGAGAGGACTTGGATGAGCTGACAAATGCTTGGTGAAGAAGAGCCTGAATTATTTATGCAGACATTATACATTGTGTAGCTGTGTTCATATCTCTATATATTTAATCAGTGCAATTACTGATGTGGTTCTATACAGAGCTAATTAGGTTACAAATAACTGTGTTGTTCTGCATGTATTAATACAGCCATGCAAACAGAGCCAGTGTCTGTTGTGGTTTAGCCAACAGAGGTCTACAGAAACATCAGAAAGTCTCTGATTCTTCATGGCCAGACAGAACTGCAGGAAAAGCAACTCAGCAAATCTCATTCAGAAAAATCCCAAATGCTGGCAGAAAGTTAATTTATTTTTCCCTGAGTAAAGCACCCTGAGTGACTTGCTCGAAGATTAAACAGTTTTGTTCAGAGTGCCAACAAGACTGCGAGACCTTCTTTCTGACCTGGGACTGCTGCTGAGCTCCAGTGGCTGTAATGCTTTATCTGAACTAGAAGGACAAGAGGAGGTCTGTTAATTAAGAGTAAAGTAATAAAAATTACATAATAATGCATAAGATGAGAGAGAGAATATTTCTGTTCCTGTGTGCTCTGCAGGACCCCGAGATCACTTGACTTGTCTAATACCAGAAGGGGGAAAGAACATGAAATCCTGTTGGTGTTTTCCTGGCCTTCATACAGCATCTGCAGACGTCAGAACAAAACAGATTTAATGATTTGTTATTCAAAAAGCAGTGAGCATCTCTGGAGCATCTGACCTCTCACCTTGGGCTCTTTTTGCCCCTGAACACTGGGAAGATAAATCAATACATTTCTGGTTGGTAAATCCTAGCAGCCCCCAATCAGCAGAAAGGTTGCAGCTCCTCTGCAGCAGTAGCAGCTGACCAGAGTCTGCAAGTGCGGCTAACAAATTCTCTACCCTCTCTGTACTCCCTAGTATCTTAATTTCCTGTTTTCTGGTGGTGCTTTCAAGGTATTCTGTCCTTTTAACTTGCAGCACTTGGTGCTAGCAATAGAGTAATGCATTAACCCAGTGCATGAGGGTTTCACGGAATGGTCAGATGCAGCCAGTGGGCTTTGGCACCAAGCACTCCGTTTTCCACCCAGCTACAAAACTCTGCCCAGCTTCTCTTCAGAGCAATGTACTTTGCTTTCTCTCCCCGGAAGGTACCTTCTCTCTCTCTCTCTCTCTCTCCCTTTCTCCCACAGCAATAGTAATTTTACTTTGATCTCATAGCAGCCAAACTATTAAGTGTAAGCATGCTCATGAGCAAGGTACAAGGCAGGCACAGCCTATGATTTCCAGGAGAAGGTCATAACCCAGATTTTTTTTCAATAACTATTACAATGAGGAACAGACTATAGCCACAAAAGGAATAGTTATAATTTATGCCTGACTTGCTTCAGCAGAATATAGTTTATTTATAAACTGCTTATGGCAAACTCTGTATGCCCCTGCTCTATGCATGTGCTGAACTGTCTTCTGGTAAATTATTTAAATTACACCTAGCAGTAATTCCTGAGGACTTTCATACTTCATTTTCTCTATTAATGTAACAGGGAAAAGCTGCTTTGCAAGGATTGCTCTAAATTCCCAGAGTGTGAGTTCCAAACTCTGTGTGTGTTGCATTATGCCTGTCAAAAAACTTGTCTTCTCCTGAAATTTATTACTGAAGTCTCTCCACTAGAACTACTCATTGAAGCCTTACGGAAAGCTCATACATGATTTAAGAAGCTAACAGCACTGAAAGAAATAGGTCAGGTAAAAAAACCCTGAATTTAAGCTACCTTCACTTATTACTTATGCAAGATTATGCATAATTTAGCACACTGCTGAATATGCAAGGGCAGAATAATTGTTTACCAAAATATTTACTCTGTGTTGCTACCTGTGTTTTAGAGAGATAAGGTGATTCCTCAGCCCTTGCTAATCACTTTAGAATTAGAAAAGGATTAAATAAGTTTTTGATTATGCTGATAACTGCATGACATTATATGTAAACAAAACTCATGTTTAACAACCTCCTTCAAAGAGGATACCTTGTACCTTAGACAGATCAGGTGGCTGGCACCAGGAAGTTTAACCTTTTCTAGAGGACTTCTTCCCTTTTGTCCTACCCCTTTAGCCCACCCCAGAGCCAGGTGGGAAGCACACAACAACAGATGTCCTGTCCCAGGCCTGCCAGCAGCACCAGAGCCAAGGGAGGGCTCCTGATTTTCTGAAAACCAGATGGGGATTCATGGGAAGCATCCAGAGGAGCCTAGATCTTACACCTGCTGAACTGTAAGCGTTGATCAACTCAAGTGTCAACAGAACCTCTTCCTTTATATGAAAAAACGCAACTTTTGTCTTCATGCTTCAGAGTAAAACCAGTATGTGCTTCCAACCTAATGTTCAGGTGTGCGTGTGGACAGCCACCACACAAGGCAGAGCCGGCTGAAGCCTCTGTGGAACTTCCCTTCATGGGAGAGGAGGATTGGAAGGGATAGAGACCCACGTGAAAATAATTATTTTATGGGTAATGTACCCTGCTAATGTAACAGCTTTGTAGTCTGGAAGTGGAGGAAACGTTCTGTCAATGCCACTCACACATGTAAGCCTCCATGATGACTTTTCTAACAACACACACTGCTGCACGTGCCACAGACTCATTCTCTCAGCATCCAAACTCGTGACACCTGGAGCACAGCTTGGGAAACTGATGCCCTTCCTGTGACCAGAGAGCAAAATGTTGCAAGACCTAGCAAACAGTTGGGAAAAATGTTAATAAAGAGGATTTCCAGTTAAGAAAAACCCCTGTAACAGGAACTGTGGAAAAAGACACTGCTGTCCATAGGAGCAGGAAACTAGCCCCACTGTGTGTATTCCAGGCTGCTTGCTCCCTCAGCCCAGGCACAGCTTTGTGTTCAAATTGACTTGAACAGCTCAAGGCAATCCATAGGATT
Source organism: Dryobates pubescens (assembly GCF_014839835.1). Lineage (NCBI taxonomy): Eukaryota > Metazoa > Chordata > Aves > Piciformes > Picidae > Dryobates > Dryobates pubescens. Next base: position 14,454,110 of record NC_071639.1, read on the forward strand.
TATCACTTCAAACAGCCTTCTTGTTAAGATTGTTCCAAAGAGGAACATGAAACTTTTACTCCAATCTTTGTGTTTTCTACTTAAAAGCTTGAGAATGACTCCTTTGTCCCAAATACAAAGCTGAAGGAGAAGGACCTTCCTGGATTTATACATCAGAAAAAATGTCTGAGCCAAACAAATACAGCAAAAGCCAATAAATAAAATTCACCTCATGCCTGTCTGCAGTCAGGAAGCCTCTTCATGTTCTGCCCCTTTCAGCTCTTCAGAGCTGAACTGCACATCCAGGGGCACTTTCCTTGCTGCGTTACCTCTGCCAGCGTTTAAAACTGAGGCAGTGCTAACAAGGCAGTCGGGAAGGTTCATTTGTCCTCTCTGGCTAGAAAGAAAACTGTTCCCATGATCATGTCTCAGAGTCAGACCTGGTTAAGGCAAGACATTTTGCAGGTTAGAGATCTAACCAAATATGTGTTTTAAGGCTTGAAGTCAGCAGAAGAAACAGCCTGAGAAGGCAAAAAAGCATCCTTTTGAGGCACAGCAGATACAAACATCCCAGGTGAGAGGCAAACCCACCTTGGCTGCTGAGCATTCAGGCACTGCTCCCTTCCCTTCAAATGGTCTTATGTTTGTTATGTCTTAGCTCAAACGATGGTGGAAAGACTCTCTTTGCCCTGGACCCTGGGATGACAGGCAAAGAGAATTCAAAGCCCTCTCTCTCACGTCTTACCTAAAACATTTCTCTGCAAATAACTTTGATTATTGATCTCAGACAGAAGCCTGTAAAAGGCACCCGTGGCTCCTTCTCCTGGAGCCTTCACAGACAGCTTTCCTCTGCTCTGTCATTCAGCTTCTCTTGCCTCAGATGTGCACAAGCTCTACCTGTAACACTTGGCTGGATCACAAGACACTCCTAAGCTTTGTAACTTCACTCAGCTTCAAAGCAACACTTGGGCACACGTCTCTCCTACGTGTTCTACCAGCTCCTGCAGGAGGAGTTCATCCATTCAAAGGGGCTCCTGAAGGGAGCAACCATCCTCATCAACAACAAAGCCCTGTCATGGGCATAAGCCCAGTGCTGCTTCTGAGGACTGAACATTCAAGCACTGCTCAGCATCACTTGGACATTTCTTGAAGCAGCACAGCTGAAGCTCTCAGTACCATCTCAGCAGGAGTTCAAGAAACAGACATTAGCACTTGGACCTTGTCACATATGAAGCCTTCCAACCACCAGCAATGTTCATATGGTGTTTCTTCTGTCACCCAGCTGAAAGGCTGAAAATCTTCTTAGAGTCTTTCAGAGGAAGAGAAAACCATCTTAAAGTAGCATCTCTGGGGGGTTGGAGGGGTGGGGGGGTGGGGGGGGGGGGGGAGGTGTGCAGGAAAATAAGATTAATAAAACCTGAAACTCTTGCCTGATAAAGTTGTGTCAGGGGAGGTTTAGGTTGAACACCAGGAAAAATGTCTTGGTTGAGAGGGTGGTTAAGCATTGAACAGGCTGCCCAGGGAAGTGGTGAGTCACCAAACCTGGAGGGATTTAAAGGCTGTGTAGATGTGGTGCTGGTTCTGTGGTGGGTTTGGTGGTGTTAGATTAACAGTCAGGCTTGATCTTAAAGGTCTTTTCCAAGCTAGATGACTCTAGAAGAGCTCTGGAAGACTTAGAGAGGGGAAAGTGAGGCATAAATTGTCTTACAGGCACACATTCTCTGGGATTGCTTTCAAGAGCTCATGAGAAAGCTTCAGTTCTCCTGCACACACAGCAGGGCTCCACACAGCCACTGAGAGGATCTCTCAGCCCTCACCTGGGCCATGCCAGCACACCTCATGCTTGGTCAGTGCTCAGATAGCAGAGGGATCAGCACAAAGGGTGAAGGTCACTGCAGGATCAGGCCTTCTGCTGACCAGGGGAGGTGTGGGCATTGTCATAGACTTTATGAAGAGCAGTGACTGCCATCATTTTTATTCCTCATGAAAAGCTCACACAGAAGTGCCATTAATTCTGCTTGACCCAGCCTCTGCTTCCATGTATTTGGCACACCCACATAATGATGGCAGCCCTAACTATTGGGTGTCTGAGTTCTTGCAAAGCAAACGTTGCTGGAGATAACAAATGCAAAACGTCTTTTGCAGGTCCTTGAGGTGGGAAAAAAGATTTTTCCATCATTATCTGCTTCTCACAAAAGTTCATCCTCCTGAACAAGTCCTGTAAACTCCTGAGCTCATTCCCTAACAGCTCCTGACAGTCAGAGAGGTTATTTCAGTGACTTAAATATGTTACAGCAAAAACAACAAGCAGAGCTTGTTAACATTTTCTGGTATAAATAAATGAGCAAGAAGGGAGATGAAATGTTGGAAAGGTGTTGCAATATGTATCACATTTCACAGCTAAAATGCTCAGGATGGAATTCCTGCACTTGTTTTGTGTCTCACAGGCACCTGCACAACTGTCTGGGGCTCTCTTCCAGCATGGATGGCTTCATTTATAAAAGAAGATGTTCAGACATCCTCAAATCCTCAAATTCTTGTAGCATTTAATACAACAGCACTGCTGTCACTTCTGTGCTGACAACTGAGTTCAGCATATTTGCAAATTAGCCAGACAGAAATGAATTGTGATCTTCAGGGCTCAGGTTCTGGTGCTCCCCACCTGCTCTTTCGCTGCTCTGGCCAGCATCAGGGAGAAAGACAACAGGAGAAAGAGAGAGCATGGTCTTGAGGAGGGCCAGTGGAGGTTAGGAAGGTTGCTGCAGCATTCTGACTGATCAGATCTTTGTGACAATTTTGTGGGGCCTGAGAGGAAGCAAAATTAGCTGAGGAATGAGAGCTCCTTCTCTGGTTTCACACTTGCAGCTGGGTTTTCAGAGAAGAGCTTCATCATGTGGAAGGCGGCTTCACTCCTCCTGGACATCAGCATCAGGCTTCTGATTATATTTTACCCTGGCCTTGCAGTCTGTTAGCTTTGACACAGAGTTCTGCCAAGATTATCCATTCTATGACTCTGAGCCTGGTGCTCAATATCACCCTCAGCCCAGGATGACTGCGTGGCCCCTGGACACATGGATCTGGAACAGCAGAGGGACTACAGTATGTGTGTCTCCAGTACCTTGTTTCTCCCAGGTTCATGCCTTTGTTCTCATCCATGGGGCCCAAACCAGGCTCTTTTACAAACTTATTGTGCAGGGTGCAGCCAAGACAATTTTGGTTGCCAGCAGCAGTGTGCTGGAAGCAAAGCCTGGCTATCTTGATGCATTACTTCTCCACAGTGTCAGTTAAAGCATGCAGGGTGTTGGAATTATTTGGAAGTCAAATCAAGAAAAAGGAATTTAGATCAGTTGAAACAGAATTTTGTAAAGTTTTACCCAGGAAGAAAAAAAAAAGCAAGCTCATTCTTCCTGGCTTGCTGGAACAGGAGGCTGAAGCAGAGACTGCCATCCAGAATAGATCTAATTTGCTCTTTGAAAGCAAACTTGCTGGGAAGCCCTGATTTCAGAGCCCCTGAAGCAGCTCATGAGAGTGCTTATCTCCCTGTGAAGGGTTAGCTAATGCCAGTATCACACACAAGATGCACAGCCAGGAAGGAGCTGTGCTGATTGCCCCCACAGCCCTGAGCCTGCTCCTCTCAAGAGATGTTGCCTTACACATTTTCCAGAGGCCAGCCCAGCACTGCAGCCTGGCAGCTGCAGGCCAGCTGGGTTACCAGTGGGGGTCTCCAAGGACCTGCAATGCCTGCAGGTCCAGCTGCACTGAGGCCTCAATGCTTGGGGGTGCTGAGTGCACTTTGCTAGCCCCTCTTCCCTTTCTGAGACAACAAAAGGGCACTTAGATGAGCTGGCCTTGTGGCTGAGCTTCAGTCAGCCTGGTGAGCTGTCCGGCACACCTTCCCAAAGCCTCTCACTCCACATCACATTGGGCAAAAGAACAGCCTGGGTAGTTTTTAAGTGACAAGAAATTGAGAGGCTTAAGGAAGAGGACAGCTGGAGTCTGGGGAGATCAATTTTAGTGTATGAAAGAGCATCTCCCTACCAATAATGGACCCTGAAATGGATGAACTCAAATCCAGTTTGGCGCCAGTCCTGCCCACATCAGCCCCGTATCCTCACTATTAACTTCATCTTTAATGCCATTATTCCCAGGCTGTCCCTGCAATGGGATTAGGAGCTGGCAGCTCTTTAGCCAGAACTGGGATTCCTTGCTGAAAGGTTCAGAGAAGCTGCCCAGTTGCTCTGGGTGCTCGCTGGAGCAGTCGTTTGTGGGTGCATATAAAATACGTCCTCTATTAAAACAGATGCAAGTGATTGCAATTTAATGCTACTCAAGTATAACTAATTAAATAGTTTAATTAGCTAATAAGGCTTATACTGAAATGAGCAGTGCTTAATGAAATGGACAAAAATGCTGAATAGTGTATTTACATTGCATGGCATAGGAGAGGGCTCGAGAACAAGCTCCACTTCCCTGCTGAAGCAGTTGCATAAACAAAAGGGTTTCTGTTTTGCCTTTTCTCTACCCATATTTACTTTGTTAATTGCTCTGTACACAGAGTGGCTGCACACACCATGAGCAGAGGGGATCAGGTGGTGTTGGCTGCAGCACAGATGAACATGGTGTGAAAGGAGAGAATGGAGAAGGCTGGAAGGTCATCACGAGGTCTGCCAGAACAGGGCACTTGTTTGGCTTCAATAAGGAGCAAATTTTGCTTCTAACATTGAAAGTTTATCTTTCCTGATATTTAAGGGAAGATTTCTACTGCCTGAGGTTCAGACTTTGGAGAGCTGCTGTAAGTGCAAACAGTGCACAGCTGCCAGCCCATTGTCCCTGCCTGCTGAGATGTGCCTGGACTTCATTCCAGCCATCCTCCCATATAAGACTGGAGGGGGACCTCCCTTATCTGTGAGAATCCTGACACCAGGGTACCTCCTCTGTCTGCTGAAATCAGTGATGAGAGTCTGCTGGGTCCCAATAAGAGTACCCTTCAGGCCCAAACACCCTGATCTATTCTCCTTCCCTTTGTGTGAAGGGGGCTGGAAGTGCCTGCAACCCTTGCAGGGACCTTGCCATTTCATTTCCCATCACACCTGAAAGCTGCTGCACCTACCCGACATGAAAAGGGGTTAGAAAAATCGAGTTGAAATAGAAAATAAGGTTCTGAACAAGGCTCCTTACAGAGCACAGCTCTCTCTGCTTTCTGAAGGGATGAGCCCCTCAGCCCAGGGCTGGGAATCCCGCAGCAGAAGGCTTATCCCCAGCCAGAGCTAGTCAGATAATGGGCAGGTCCAGCCCACTGGATCTGAAGGATTCAGCCTCTGAGGCCTCTGCTCTCACTCTGGATCCTGTCTGTAGCCCTTCTGCCCAGGCTGCAGAGTCCAGCTGCCTTTGTGCCAGAGATCAGTCCTGCAGAGCAGGGAGCGTGTGCCAGCTAACAGCATCCCAGGGATATGCTATTTTCAGCTGCTTGTTGAAAAGGAAATACAACACCTTCTGAAATGGTCTTTATGACTGGGTAACAATGGTGGTGTTCCTCTCCCGGGGACCCTGGAAGGCTGAACCTGAGCCCTGTGCTGATTCACACAGTTTGGGAGGTGTATTTCACTGCCATCCTTTTGCGGTGTGAGTGAGAGCTGCAGAAATGTATGGAACAGACAAGATAAATATTTCCCAAATATTGGCTAATCAGAATGATTTGTGTCAGGAATCCAACTCCCAACTCCCAATTATGCCCTGTTTACCAATTCATGCTAAAATAAACACTAATTATGGCACATGTTTGCCTCCTAAACGCTCTGCTGTAGGTTGTTGAGGAATGCTTTGTGGAACCTGACTGGGTTCTGTTTTGCAAATCAATTGCCCAACTGCTGGGTCCCATAGAGGAGGCAGAGCTGTGCCACACGTGGTGGCTAAACAGCATATGAATCAAGCTCCATATAGGCAAATTCCTTTGTAAGTAATTTATATTGTATGGTAAACTTGTATCCAACTAGAGGAGCAAATTAAAGCATTAATCACATCTGTAAAATTTAAGGCCTTGTGCATACAGAACAAACACCCCAAACAAACAAACCAAAACAACAAACAAGGAAGCATTAGGGGAATACATTTTGCTGTATTGCTGAAATAAATATCCCCCCTCTGGAAGGCAGTCTAATCCTTCTCATTACAGTGTGGATGAAGATGAACATTAAGCCATATAACATTTCTCTCAGAATTAGTCAATAGCTCATTCTGGTAGGTAGCTCCATATTTCCAAACCTGAAATGCCCACATTCCATCAGATTTGCAGCCCCTTTGCCTTGGCTGCAGCAGCTTTTCATCACTGTTAGGTAACCACTGTGATTATTCCTGATCACACACCGAGGAGCAGACAGAGCAAAGCCCTCTCCCCGGCACAGTGCAAACCACCTTGCTCTGAAGTCACCAAGAGCTCAGCACTCTTTAGCAGCATGACAGAGGCAGCCTGCCAGCCCCTTCCAGTATCCAAATCCTCCTCTTCTCCTAACCACCTTTCTATCCATCTGCTTCACAGAGCAGCCCACACAGCTGGGCTTGCTCTGGTATTTGAGTACAATGTGAGGTCACTCCGGGCTAAGCTTTTTGTCTTACTTCATCAGACCTGATGCTCTTCCCAGGTGGTTACCTAATTATCACTGGAGGGTGGCATTTAAAGACAGCATCACTTCTTGGGCTTATCACCTTATTTCTTAACACCCTCTTACTGTTCTTGTCCATGAATGAAACCAACCTGGACCTTGTCATGCCAGAGGGATCCACAAGATGCAAAGACTGCCTGTGAAGGGCAGGAGCAGACACTTGGAAGCACCCAGTAAGGAGCAATCATAGTGCAGTTCCTCTGGTGTCTGCTGCTTTTCTGCTTCATCTCAAATAAAGAGACAATTCTGTGACCAACCTGCCCTTGCATGCCTGAGAGCTGGGGAGGTACATCCCTTCAGTAACACTTGGAAGTATTCTCCAAGCAAAGGAGCATTTCCACAGCCTTTTGTCCCATTGCCATGTTTAAGTGTTTGCTTTAAAACAAACCTGCTGCTGCAGTGCTGATTGGTTATTAGCTTTAGAGAGAGTCACAGGAGAAAACATCTCTGCTGCCAGAATGCAAACTGGTGGCTGGGGCTGGATTTATGTGCACAGCTCTCTCCATACGTGTGCACTGCCATGTGTTATTTTAATAGCTGCATGTGCACACAGTATTACAAAAACATGACAGACTGGGCTTTGGAAGTTCCCATGTTTTGTCAAAGGACTCTGTTCCTTAAGGAAGTGACACAGAAGGCAGGATGTGTTTTCAAAGCAGCATCAGGAGAGCCATACCTAGTGGGACTGTCACCAGCACGCTCAGTTCTTAATTCCAATTACAGTGAGCAGAGATTATCTCCCTAAAGAGCAGTGAAAGATTTCCTTCCTGCCTCTCTCACCGTCAGAAACTTAAAGGCTTCTGAGGCTCTTGGAAGGACCCTAATCATTGAGGATTTTAGGGGGGTTATTTTTTTCCCTACAGAGCAATGTAAAATGGATTCCCCTGTGCCCCTCTCTGGAGTGCAATAGCAAAGTGCAGACCTGGAGTCCAGACAGGTTGGAGGGAAGCTTATGGAAGCTGGTTATGAGAAGGAAATGTCCTTTAACTCCCTCTTTGAGCTAATGTTTTGTGGATTTTATTTGATCATGAGAATTCTTTACATTGAAGTCTGAGATGCTTCTGAGACTGGGTCTAACTTTGGCCTTTCTTGCTGGCTGTGGGCTTGTTAGGCATAAACATCTTCATGTTGGTAATTAGAAGAAACCAGTACAATGAGATAAATTAATGGAAACTAAGCAGAGCCCTGAGATTCTAACACATGTGACGGGGTCCAGAGCCATTGCTAATGAATTGAAATTGCCACCTTTGATGAAGGCCAGACCCTGCTTGCTTGAGAAGTCATACAAATAACTGTTCCCATGCCCCAAAGTACTATATTCTAACCCAAAAGATGGCATGGAATCTTTCCGCTTGGAAAAGACCAAGTCCCACCACTAACTCAGCACTGCCCTCAGCTGATCGCCACACCAGATGTGGGCCAGGAATTTGGTTTAGAAGGTGCAATCACACCCCCTCCCCCCAAGCACATCCTCAAAACAAGGTGCACTTTGTGCAGAGGGTGCAGAACCAACCCCCACAACTCACTTTTCTGAAATCCCCGATCATTTGGGCAGCCCAGAAGCTTTGATGCCCCACCCTGGGGCTCCTCCTAACACAGAGACTGCTGATTGCTTCCTGGGACCCAGGGACAGAGCAGCCCCTTTGGTTCATGACCAGCAGCGTGGCCCTGGCTCCCCTGGCTGCGTCCTGCCAAAAAAAATGACAACACCGAGGTCCACAAGGAGTGTTCCCAGCGCCAGAGCTGAGGTGATTATTCCTTTTGTGGGCAGCTACCATTAATTGCTCTGTGATGCTCTGGATGCATTCGCTGGGGGGTTAACAAAAGCAGTAAGTTTAGCAAACTTCAATTCCCCTGGCCAGCTGCTGGTGCCCGTGCAGCGGTGCCCGGCACCGGCAGCGGTGCGTCTGCAGGAGCCATGAATGCTATCTTATTTAAATGTCTGTATTAAGCACAACCACTCTCTGCTAAAAATGGGGGAAAAACAAACAAGTCATATTCATCAAAGTAATTGTGTAGGTACTTTCAGTACCAAAATGCCTGGAATGAAAGATTGAACTGCTAACGGCGGCGGTGACAGCCATGAATCATGGTAGGCTACTTCGGGGCCTTTACCACCATAAAACAAAAGATGTAGATGAAAAATGCTGCAATTAAGTGATTTGATTTCTGCCCCCTTTTTCCTACTGCATTCGTGCATGGCTGCACAGCAAAGATTGATGGGAAAAATTACTCTACGTGATCTCTGACAGAGCCTCGGAACAATTCTATAAGGGGGAAACATACAAATCACAGCAGCTTGCTTGTATTCAAACAAAATAATACATATAAAGCAAATACTTTAGCCTATATCCAAAGCACCAGCATTTGCATGCACACATAAATTGCTGAGAAACGCTCTGCTCTCAAAGCCAAACTGCTGGGGTTTCCTGCTAGTTGGCTAATACTGATATTTGTTTAAATAAATATTCATTCAGCACTCCTGAGTGGCATCCTGGCTCCCTACGTGCAGCCAGGGGAGCCGGTGGCACGTCCCAATTTATGGCTGCCAAGCCTCCTTATCTTCTACATCACTGTGTTATTAATATCACCCTCTCAAAAGAGGATAATGAGAGAACCCTCCTGCCTATGAGGCTCTGCCAGCATTCCCCTCGCTTCCAGTGGGCACGTGTGAGCGAGAGCAGGGCAGGGGTGCAGAGGATTCGCGCCTGTGCCACTCGTGCAGGGGCAGCACTGCAACATGGCTGCCACGTGCTGCAGTGTGCTAAAGGTGCAGAGCACACCAGCCCTGCTCCTGCAGATGGGAGCTGACTTCCTCTCCCCTCGCCTGCTGCTGAGGTTGTCTGAGATTTATTCCCTGATGAGACAGTGAAGACCACACAGAGCCTGCCCACTGCAAAAGCCTGCCCGTGGTTCTGCTCAGATACACACAAGGGAGTGAGGTCACCAGCAAGGCAGGCGTGGAGCTGGGACTCCATCCTGCCCACCAGGCAGGGGCTGAGCAGGCCAACCAGTGCACTGCAGTTCAAGCCAGGTCCTTTTGCCAAGCACCTAATGCTGCATTATGCTTAACAGAGATGCAGCCACAGCCCTTCTCCAGCAGCAGACACTGCTCCTCACCTGGGGCTGTGCTCTGCCATGTGCTCAGCCCCTCTCCCTTGCTTCAGATGCTGTTTCTCCACAGTGCACAGCATCATACATCCTGCCTCTGCTTGAGATACTTTTTTTCTGTTTCTGAGAAGCAGGTACAGGCCTTGTGAGGTAGAGACTTCATACACCTCTCCACCCTCAGCAGCTCTCTGCCTGATTTATGGTGGCCTACAAACCATCCTCCATGACTAGAGAAGCAACTTTTTCATTTTCAAAGTTAATCCAGTCCCAGGATGAATTAAGTGTGCTGTGACACCCTGACAGCCAGCCTGTGCTGTTATCCAGCCACCAGCATTCCCCACAACTTCTTATCCTGTAAAATAAACATTAAGAGCTTTGGCCTCCTGATTGCTTACTATTGATCACTTTTATAACCCAGGATGTCTTATCTCCCTTCAGTGTTTTACAGTATCATTAACTGTAAAAGCAGAGTGGGTCTCCTCTGCCAGCCTGCTTCTCTGCAGGGAGTTAGCACCTCCAGGAAAGGAGCTGAGAGCAGTGTCCTGGGGACTCAGCCAGCTGGTGTGGCTCATAGGTCCACCCTGGCCAAAAAGGAAATGAAAAGAGCCCTTTGGGCTAGGAGGCAGAACCAGAGGCTAGGAGGACCTTGGAGAAAAGGCTAAATGCATCTGGGCAGGAGGATTATTTTCAGAGGTACCTGCTTGCTTTTATCCTTTGGGCCCAGTACTGAAACAAAAACTTGGGAATATCTTAAGGCTGCAGAATCTTGGAGGTAGTAGCCAGAGGTCTTTATAAAAGGTGGTGAAGGTCAGTGCAGGGACTACTGGTTTGTGAATATTAACTGGCTTGGGCTTCCTGCAGTGTTTGTGATTGAGCATAAGATAGCCTGCAGGAGTTACTTCAACTTAGCAATCTGAACAAGCAGACCGAGTGGCTGCCTGAAGCTCCTGGCCACCGAGTTTTCTCCACTCATGGACCAGAAGGGAGCTCTTGTGGCCCATTTGTCCCATCCAAAAGGGGGAAGGGAGGAGGCATAAGAAAGGGCAAGAGAAGACATGGAACTGTGCTTTCTGCTCAGTATTCCACAGAACAGGAACAGGGCTGCGTGCAGCAATCCAATCTAACCTGGCACCATCTAGCTCTGTGTTCCCCTGGAGAGAGGAGGCATGACCCTCCCTGAGGGAGCTGGGAGACATCCCCAGGAGCCAGGCATTTTCAGCAGTCAAGGAAATCGAGAGCCTCTTACCTTGCTACCACTGTTGTTTGAAGAGTGGTGGCTTTGTTTTAGCAGGAAAAAAGTTCATCAGCTGCATTTGCATTTGTTGCTGAGAACGGCACTCCAAAAGACAGAGGAGCTGAGAGGAATCCACCTACTTGAGCCTTGCACAGCACAATGAAGGCTTCCACTTGTGATGATACAAATAATAAGTGACAGCAATAAGAACCGAGGCTGCTGTCAATCCATCTGTCAGCAAGGGAACTTGTAGCTGTGCAAGGCAGATGCTAGTGAGTAAATTTTCCTTAGAATGAGTTAGATATTAAGAAAGTTAAGTTCAGGCATTTACCTGGAGGGTTTTGCACGTGTTGGTGTTTGAGTTCCTGTTATGCACTCAGCTGAGATCCAGGAAATTCATCTGGCATCTGAGGATCTCCCAGGCACTGTCTGTCATCTGGAATATCTTGTCATCTGGTTCCACTGCAGCCACTGTGTGTGCACTGACATCTGAAATAAATACAGAAAATAAAGCAATAAAAGGGGAACAAGCCAAGGCAAACCGATTTCCCACCTGTGACCCCTTCACCACCAAGGGATTCATGTGTGCACCTGAGGTCCATCCCACACCTCCCTTATCAAGACAGACGCTGAAAGGTCTCATCTCAGCCCAGAGGATGAATGTCTGAGCCTCACCTTCGTGCACAGACTTTGCCTTACACAGCACAGTGCCCTGGGAGCAGCACAGAGTGGTAGGAGCCTGCTCAGATGAGATCTGTGTCTGCACTGATGTACTGTGGATTAAAGGGAAAACTACTGAGACCAAAAGTGAGTTAAGTTCACCAGGACTGGGCTCAAAGAGAGAAGCTTGGATCAGGACTTAATCCCAATCTTACCTCTTGCACAGGACAGGACAATTCCAGTTCTGTATCACTGCTGCAAGAGGAAAATGTTAAACAGCCCAGTAGGAAAGCAGAGAGACTCTGAAACAAATGCCCTGCAACCATGTCATTAGCCATTTAGTTCAGCCTTCCTGCTTTACCTTTGGAGGTACCCATAGCTCCCTAAGAATGAGCAGTGATGCTGCTCTTATGAGACCCACCAGATACCACAGCAGCAGCAACACAGAGGTTTTGTTCTTCCTTTCCATAAGGAAACATGCCTGGCAAGCAGCTGGTACAGGTTATCATTTTCTGACATCAGTTCCTTAGGAATCAACTCTAAAAACCCAAACAAATGTTGGAATTTTTTTTCCCCTCTTAGGCAGGTGTGTCTGGTGCTAGGAGCCTGCTTTGTGGAGCATGCTCAGCCAGTGCCCCAAGAGAAACCTCCAGCCCTGCAGCACACAGACAAACCCAGAGCCCATGCCCATGCACCAGAGACAGGCTGAGTCAGCGTTAATCAAAGTACTTCCCTGTGTGGGCATTCTGGGAAAGCGAGGAGGAATCTCCAATAAATAAATGAAGGCCCAGAGACACTCACCATGGCTGCAGAGCTGCCCTTGGAACAAGACAACCTACCCTGCAAGCAGCTCAGCACGCAGAGTGCTGCTCTGAGCAGTCTCTCTGGGGAGAAGTCCCCCCTGCATCTCCTAATTAAAAAGCTATTTGACAGTGTGAAAACACAAATATTCCCAAACCAAGCTCCAGCCCAATACCCTGCACGTTCCCTCTCCCACAGCCTGAGCCACACCAGGGATATCAAAGGCAGCAGTGGTCCTGTGTTTGCTCCACACAGCACTACAGAGATGATCACTTAGCTTTTGTTTTGGTTCCAATTCATTTTTTCAAGAAGCATAATTAAAACCTGCATTAATGCCACCAATTACGGCCTCCAAGGGACCAGAAACCCCATGTTACTGTGTGATGGAACACAACTGAGCTGCAAACATCCATTTGCCATTATAATACTCATTAATCCTGCCAAATACAACTCATTATGAGACTTCAGGAAAATCATCTCATAGGCAAACACACCACAGAACCTATCTGTCACTGCATTCCTCACAGCACAAGTTGCAGGGGTGGAAATTGTTCAGTGTAGCTAATTTATGGAGCTGCAAACTACCCATTCGTTTCTGACACCAGCCAGGAGGGCTCTGGCACTGCACACGGACTGACTCCGCTGCTAGATCGTCCCCTCAGCTGCGGCTCCTTCAAAGGGGAAGGTGTCCGACGGAAGGTGGAGAAAGCAAAGGAAAAACTGCCTCGAATGTTTGCTCGCCTCGGGGGCTTCCCCCAGGTCAGGAGGAATGACTCTCTTCCGCCTCATGTAGAGATTTGGGCGAGTCCTGGGGAGGAGCAGCGCAGAGACAGAAGCACAGCACCTCCCTGCCGGGCTGCGAGGTGCTACGGAAGAAACCTTTGTCAGTGTTTCAGGCTGCTGTTGTCAGCGCTGGCACCCGCCAGTGTCAATGTTTACCCGGAGCGGGGCCAGCCTTGCCTTGCTGTAGCTACTCTGTCGCAACATTTTGCACAATACAGGAAGGGCAACAAATTGCAACCAGCGGGGCGGGGAAGTAAACCCAAACCAGCCTGATGTCTAACCCAAGCCCATTGCCCTGCGGCCTGGCTAATCCCCAAGAGGGACTCTGCAGGCTCCCTGAGCTTTAGATGTAGCTGCTCCAACAGCAGCCATCAGCACAGCGACACCCGAGCTTCCCTGGCAGGACTCTCAGGACCGTGTCTTGGAGCAGTGACTGCAATCCCTGGGACCTTCCCTGGCTTGCACCTGAAGCAGTGCTGCAGCGTTTGCTGATTGCAACCAGCTGGGGAAAAAATGGCAGGAATTCAGCAAGGTATCTCCTGATGGGAACTGTAAAGCATCCAGAAAGCTGCAAGGTCCTTCACTCATTGAACCAAAGCAGTTGCTGTTCAGCAAGGGTTCAAACCCTGCTCTTCCTCTGGTGAGTCATCTGTTCTGTGCAGCTTGCAGAACCAGGATGACTCAGAGGTATTGTCTGCTTTCTGCTGGGATGACATCACAGAGCTAGAGCTCAGTGCTCTGATTTTCTGGTGGGAGAAGGAACAGAGAAGCAAACTGTTGGTAGATGGATCCATCTCTCTGGCCCCCTGCCAGGAAGCCTCTCAGAGAGCTCTGGAATAAAGGGCCATGCTTCTCTAGAAGATGTGCTGCTGGATTCAGTGACACGGCCAGTTGGAATGGTATTTCCATGTCCTGTGAGCAAAGATCCTGCCCAGATTGTGGGGATACCTTCAGCTTTCCAAGCTGCCCACTGGAAAAGGCATTCAGAGGGAGCTGCTTGAGGAGGATGGATGAGTTCTGAAAGAGCCATGGGCAGGTGGAGCGTTCCCTGTGGCGCCCCAGCTGCCTCGTGAAGACCTCGGTTCAGCTCAGGAAACACGGTCAGAATTTTTCTCATGCAGACTGGAGGGGCTCTGTGACTCCCCAGACTCTGTTTTTAGCTGTGCAGAATGCTATCATTTTTTGTATTGTTTCAAAAATACAGAACAGTTCTAAGCTGAAAAGGGAAAACCACAACAGCAAAAAGCAGAGCTACACCTCCTAGACACTTACACAATTAAACGAGTTCCTTGGGGAGTCTAAAATATCCTTGCTCTTTGATGTCTGAAGTCAGGATTAGTGAAATCCAGGCTCCAGAAAATGTAAAGATAATACAGTCCTTCTCTTTTTAAAATAGCTCTTTGAGGTCATGTTTAAAACTCATGCAGAGGACAGGGAGTCTTAAAGGAAGTCTCCAGCAATTCAGCATGCTCAGCATCTCTGAGGCTAGCAGTGATTCTGAGCAAGACCCTGCTCCAGTTACAAGTGAGAGGTGCTCTCATTTCTAACCAAAGCTCTGACAAGAGTAATTCTGCAGAGCACCTCTGGCAGTGCAGCCACCTGTGGGACACAACAAAGCCATAAACCTCTCTAGGTGCTTGTTCTGCATCAGGCTCTTCCACTGGTGGCATCTCTCTGGGGCAGGGAGTCCACCTTCTTCAACAAGCTCCCCCACTGCTCAGTGCAGACACACCAAGGCATGGTGGGGGGAGAGCTCTCCATATTTGTGTTTCTTTTCTTATCCAGATGTTTGTTTCCTGTTGCTTATTCGTTCTGAGCATCCACAGCCTTCCAACCTGGCACACAGGGGCTGGATCTGAGCAAATCACTTTTTTACTGCAAACCTGTCAATATAGATATAAACTATATAGATCACAGGTTAGATGATGGAGATAGATGACAGAGATATCCCTGTAGACATAGAGATATCAATACAGAGATTGGG